>NC_143526.1:33553504-33626004 GCF_031878675.1 Megascapheus bottae | reverse complement strand
GTCAAAACGATGGGATGATCCACACAACCCTACTTTGAAAGAAAAGGTCAAACTGCTGAGTAACAACAGATAGAGCCTCAAATTCTTATTATAGAGCCAGATATGCCTCGCAGGTATAAGTAAAAGCCTGTTTAGAAGTAAATATAAAACATCCCTTTCAGGGGCCAGGAGTTGGGCCTAGTGGTAGAGTGCTTGCCTCTCATGCAGCGAAGACCCCGGTTTGATTCCCTGGTACCACATCTATAGAAAAAAGCGGCAAGTGGTACTGAGGCTCAAGTGGTAGAGCTCTAGCCTTGAGAAAGCCCAAGGACAGTGCTCAGACCCTGAGCTCAAGCCCAGGACTGGCAAAAAAAAAAAAAACCAACCCATTTTGCCAGGCGCCTGTGATCCTAACTAGCTACTCAGGAGGCTGAGATCTGAGAATCACGGTTCAAAGCCATCTTAGGCATGAAAGTCTGTGAGACTCTTACCTCCAATTTACCACTAGAAAACCAGAAATAGCACTGTGGCTCAAGTGGCAGTGACAGCCCTGAGCTGAAGAGCTCAGGGACAACATCCAACCCTAGTGTTCAAACCCTTCCACCGACCAAACAAACAAAAAAATCCATCTCATGTGTACTGGACTTCATTTTGGAAAATATCAAAGTCGGATGGGCTTAAGGCTATTTAGACAGGCCTTATCCAAACTTACTAAATTGTGGTAGCTTTATCTTGGAGATAGCTCCAGCGTGTGGATTAGTGGAAAAAAAAAAAAAAACAAATCAACAAACAAGACTCTTCCCAGTCCCCCTATTTCAATGACAGCTCACTCTCCACATAGCCCTAGAGATCCTTTGGCAATACAGGTCACAGCATTGCTCTGCTCAGTACCTCAAGTGCAACACTTCTTATTTCATGTTACAGAGCACAAAGCTACAAGGTCTACCTCGCTGACATCTTCCAGCCAGTACCTTTCCCGGATAGCTCCCCTTCACCCTGGCCTACCACGGAGATTAGATGACTCCTAATCGCTTTCTCCAAGAGCCCCGCCCTACCCATCTCATTGAAACGAGCAAGCAAAACAAACCCGCAGTTCCTCCTTCTGATTACAAGTATCTTTGCATTAGCCACGGAAAAGTTTTCTGCAAGCATCACAGATGCATTCCGAGCGACCGAAACGACACCGGAGGGTTCAGGAGACCTCCGCCCGGCGCCGGACCCAGGCCAGGGCCCGCCCGAGCTCCGCGAGAGGCAGCTAGGCCGACGCCCACCGCGCCCTCACCTGCGAGGAGACACCCAGGTGCTGGAAGCTGTAGTCGAGCAGCAGCTCCTGCAGCTCCAGGTTGACGGGCACGTTGCGGTCGAAGGGCGAGCGCAGCATCCAGCGCAGCGGCTCCAGGCTCCCCAGCGCGTGGCCCACCTGCGGGCCCGCCCCGCCCCGCGCCGCGCCCCGCCCGCGGGCGCACACCGCGCGGAACTGCAGGCGCGGCTCCGGGCCCGGGTCTCCCCCCGGGCACGCCCAGCCAGCGCGGGCCTGGAAAGACCCGTTGTCCAGCACCAGCGGCAGCGGCCCGGGAGCCACCGGCTCAGCCTCAGGCACGGGATCCGGCGCGGCGCGGGCGTCGCGGAACGGGAACACGTTCGCCGCCATCTTGGCGCGGCCGGCTCCGCCCCTCACGCCGAACGCTCGGCTCCTGTTCCGCGGCGTGACGTTGAGCGGCTAGATCCTTGAAGTGTCTCACACCCTTCAGCAGCCCGGGCAGCCGTCGCACCTCCCCTCACTTGCCTCTGGCGGCCTCGTCAGCACTCGAGACCTCTCAGCCCCATAAATCCTAGCTCGTCCCCGCCCCCCCAACAAAGTAGGCTTAACCACGCTCCTTCGCTCTCATTGGACTGCTGGCCAGGAAGCCCCGCCTCCCGTGCGGAGCGCCGTTAGGCCACGCCCTTCGTGGCTTCCAACCGGCCACCGCCTCTTTTGATAGCCACGCCCACTTCCGGGAACGAACCTCACGGCCCCGCCCCCCAGGCATTTCCCTCTGGGCTGTCCAGAAGATAAGAATCCAAATGCTGGGGTGGTGATGATGTTTGCCGTTGTTCTAGTGGTGTTCCCTGGCCTGGCCGAGGCAATCTCTTTGTGAAATTCATCAAGCTGTCCACTTAGTATTTGTGCACCTTCAGTATGTATAGTCTCAAAATTTAAAAATATGTGCATTTAACTCCCGACACACTGCGTTTTCTCACCAAAGCTTCAAATGTAGCTGCCATCCTGGGTTCTTGCTTAGTCTACATCACCTTGAGATTCTCCTGCTGCATTTTTCCTATCTTATCTAAACTCTCTCTTGGCTTACTCTTCTTTTTCAGTAGCTTTTCCAGTAGCTTCCAGAACACAAGGTTAAATTTTGAGAACTTTAAACGCCTTTGGTCTAGCCCAGAACTTGATTGAAATTCTGGCTAAATTCTGCTTTTAAATTCTACATTCTAAAGTAAATTTGCTTTAGAATCGAAAGTACTTCCTTTTCCCCCTATGTTTTGTTCCTTTCATTTTCTGGGGAAGTTGAACTAAGGATCTCACACTCTGTTAGCCTTCTCTGTTCCAAGCTGGTGCTCTAGCACTTGACTCTACTTCCAGCTCTGGCTTTTGCTTGTTAATTGGAGATAAGAGTCTCAGGATTTGTCTGAAGAGACTATCTTTGAACTTGAACTACAATTGTAATCCTCAGATCTCTGCCTACAGCATAGATAGGATTACAAGAGTGAGCCACCAGAACTCAGCTCTATTCACTGTGTGTGAGGGGAGGGAGGTGTGAGGGGATTGCTGTGCCAGAGATTTTGTGGCACTCTACACTTGAGCCACAGCTGACTTCTGGCTGTTTTGATAGAGACAGAAGACTTAAGGATGCTGGGTGTTAGTGATTCACACCTATAATCCTAGCTACTCAGGAGGCTGAAATCTAAGGATCCCAGTTTGAAATCAGCCAGGGCAGGAAAGTCCATGAGATTCTTATCTATAATTAACCACTTAAAAAAATAGAAGTAGAGCTATGGCTCAAAGTCGTAGGGTGTGCTAGCCTTGAGTACAAAGTCTCAGAGACAGCACTTAGGCCCAGTGTTCAAGCCCCAGGACAGATTTAAAAAAAAGTCTCAGCAAGTTTCCTGCCTGAGTTGCAGCAATAACATTCCAGGGCTGGAAATGCTGGGTAGTTGACCCACCCAAAAGCAGCTCTCTACTTACATCTGGTAGAATTAGGAGGACAAAGCCCTAGGCACCCAGGAGGGCCAGATAGGATCACTGAACAGTCAGTGCCATCTCTCTCCAGGTCTGGAAGACACCAGTAATCATGGGGGCTAGGAAACTGAGATCTCTTTGGACTCTCCTAGAATCTGAACACAGAAGTATAGTAACAAAAGGGAATTAGGCGACATGCGCAGTGGAAATCACACATGTCCTGTTTAAGGAGTCAGAGCTGCTGAGGGCACTGACATTCATAGGAGGAGTTACCCTTCCCCTTCTACTCTCAGAACTGGAATGATGCAAGGTCACCTGCATCTCAAGTGCATGACCACAGAGCATGCTCACAATATACACACATCCCCAGCTCACACATTTTTTTTTACATTCTCATTTTCTTCTCTCTTTCTCATCCTCCTTTTTCTCTCCCCCTCCCTTTGTCCCCCTCCTTCTCCTGCAGAGAGATGTGAACCCCTTACTTGGGCACTCACTGATTCTTTCTCAAATCACCTGTGCCTCTGTGGTAGCTTCTCTCACAGTGAGGGAGACCCTGTACAGCCTCATCACCCTACATTCCCAGCTCCTTATGTCCCAGAACCTATCCTGAAGGCAGGGTAGAGTCTGCCTCTGGGATCTGGATCCACTGGACCTTTTAGGTAATCCAGAAATGAGCATTTTTGGACAGTCTGCACAAATGGGTAAACTAGAACTCACATGGCTGTTGATCTAGTAATGGTGTGATCTCTTTTTGCCAGGTGGTATAAACCTCCTCTTGGACTTGTGGCCTGGTGACCCTGGATGAGAGTTGCCTGAAAGATCTGCTTGATATGGGGGTGGCGGTGGGGAGAGATACACACCTACTCCTTTATAGTTTTCCTCACCATCTGCAGATGTGAATTTCTGCTTGTCTTGGGTTAATTGCCTGGCTCCCACCTGCTGGACAGAAAAATCTCCAGGAGGACAGGCTGTTTGGGTTTTTTTTTTTGGCACCCAACATTGCTCTACCCCTCACGAGCTGTCAATAAAATGGCAGTATCCTGGCACCCACCTGTAACCCCAACAGGCAAGAGGCTGAGGTAAATCTCCAGTTCTGCTTCAGTCGGAACTACTTAGAAAAATGTCCCTGTTTTTAAAAAAAATTGTTGAACTTGGAGAGAGGGTTGGTTGAGGATTGAAGGAAAGTGGGAGAAAAACGTGAGGAGGGTAACAATGGTTGACAAGAAATGTCAAACATTATGTATGTAACTGTAACCTCTCTGTACATCACCTTGACAAAATTTAAAAAGTTGAATAAATTTGTAGAGCTTTTGTCCCATCCTGAGCTACTTAGGAAGGCATTATTAAAAAAGAAGTTGAGTTGGCCAGAGTGGCTCAGCCTGTAGTCCTACCTACTCAGGAGGCTGAGATCTGAGGATCACAGTTCAAAGCCAGCCCGGGCACTGAAGACCTTGAGAGCCTTATCTCCAATTAACCACCAGAGAACCAGACGTGGCACCGTGGCTCAAGGAGTGGGGCAATAGCCTTGAGCTGAAGAGCTCAGGCACAACTCCCAGGCCCTTAGTTCGCCCTAGGAGGAGGAAGAGGAGGAAGAAGAAGAAGAAAAAGGAGAAGGAGAAGGAGAAGAAGAAAGAGGCTGGGAGTTTGGCCCAGTGGTAGTAGAGTGCTTGCCTAGCATGCATTCAATTCCTTGGTACCACATACATTGAAAAAGCTGTCCAAGGACAGTGCCCAGACCCTGAATTCAAGCCCTAGGACTGGGGGGAAAAAAGTTGAATAAATCTATAGGAGTTTTTTTCCATACATGCACAGATCCCCATTTTTAAAGCATTGGAATGTAAGAGACTCAGATCAAATTTTGTCCAGCTGGTTTTGTTTCTGTTATTTCTGTCCTATGCTAGTAGTGCTACTTGAACCAGGGGCTTCCTTCCTCTGATTCTGATTTGGCTGAAGGCTGGTCTTTTATCATTTGAGCCAACCTCCACTTCTGGTTCTTAGGTTAGAGTCTCACAGACTTTCTGCCTGGACTGGCTTCCAGCTGTGATCCTTGGGTGCCCAGCACCTTGAGTAGTTAGGATTACTGGCAGGAGCCCCCACTCAGCTGCTACCTTATACCAACTCTTCCCACTCCATCCCACTCCCCTCTCCCCTCACTTGCAGAGCCTCCTCCAGAACGTGAACTAACCCCAACGCTCTCCCCAGACCCTTTAACCCCAGCAGCTCCTTCCTTCATCCTCTCCAGCTTCACCCAGTCTTCAAGGGGTGGGGTCCCCAACCAGTCAGTCATCCAAACGCGGCCGGTGTGAATGGGCAGAACTGACAGGAGGCCGTGCGAGTCTTTGTTTCTTCTTTATTTTGCGGATATATATATATGTATATATAATTATGCACCGCACTCTAGAGATAGATTTTTTTTTCTGATATACATTTCATCTTATTCACCACGAGCACACCACACGCACAGTAGAACAGTTCCACAATCTGATAAACTGCACAAGATGAGTTTGGATTCCTGAACACACCGGGGAGGCAAACCGGGGGGGGGGCCCTCGCCTGTCCCCCCCCCTTCCCAGCTTTGCCCAAGGAAAATCCGCCCACCCGACATGGAAATTTCCCGGTCAGTCTTGACCCCCTCCGCCGGCTACAAGGTGGTTGAAATGTGTCTGGGGATGGGAAGCACGCTTGGCTTGGAAATGACTGGAAGCGGTAGATTCCGAGCACGAGGTGGCTGAGAAATGTCCCCGCCCCACCCCCACTTCCCAAGGTCAAGTCGCCACGCCTGCGAACTGCGCCCCTCCTCCCTCCCGTCCTACCCGCCCCTCCTCCACGACTGCAGCCCCTCCAGGAGGAGCCGAAAACACCACCCGCAAACGCACCCCGCCTCCTCCCCCCTCAAAAACATTTTTTTTAGGGTGTTATGGGAAAGAGAGAACAACAAACGCAGACGCGATGGGTCGTGGATCCCCTCCCACCCCCCTCAGACCCCCCAGGAAATCAGGAACTGGGAACCCGAGATGTTTAAAGCTTGGCTTCCCAAGCGCGGCGGCGCGGGCGCGCAGGGCCGTGGCTGGGGGAGGGGGGGAGGGAGGGGAGGGGAGGGGTGGGCTCAGTCCAGGCGGGTTCCGGAGCCCTAGTCCTCCGCGTTGGTTCGGTAGGCCTCGATCAGGCCCTCGAGGGAATGCACGAAGCCGGACACGCTGCAGATGCCACCGATGACGAAGATGGCGACGTCGAAGAAGACTTGGTGCCACAACAGCTTGCGCCAGAGCAGCCGCAGGTGGAAGAGGCTGGGCAGCAGGAAGCAGAGGCCGGCGCCCGTCAGGCTGCCGGTGAGGCCCATGAGCAGCGCGAAGTGCGGCACGTAGATGGCCATGAGCAGCGTGAAGACCACCAGGGCGCAGCGCAGCGTCAGCCCCCACGACTTGAGGCGCCCGTCGCCGCCGTAGCAGGCCGGGAAGAAGGCGCGGTTGCCTTCCTGGAAGAGCGACTTCTCCAGCACCTCGACGGCGGCGAAGAAGGGCAGCGGGTAGGACAACAGCGCTTTGGCGACCAGAAAGATGTTGACCACGGCGCGGATGGAGCCGGGCAGGTTATCCGTAATGACCTCCTTGGTCTCGTCGGCCCAGGTGAGATAGGCGACTAGCGCGAAGAGGCCCTTGAGCACGCAGGCGGCGATGTGCGTCCAGTTCATCATGCAGTGGAACTCGCTGGGCTGCTGCATGTTCCCCTCCAGGGAAGGCAGGAAGATCTGCGAGGTGTAGCTGAACACGATGATGCCGATGGAGATGGGGAACTTCTTGACGTCGATGTAGAACTTGACCTTCTCCCAGGCCCAGTCGCGCGCCCGCGACAGGCAGTAGGCGATGACCAGGATGTTGATGACGAAGTGAGCCAGGGTGCACAGCAGACTGAACTTGGACACGGCCTTGAGGTTCTTCAGGAAGGCGCAGGGCAGCAGCACCGCCGTGGCGATGATGGACCAGGACTTCTGCGACACGGGCAACCCCGGGAAGCTGTTGTACATGAGGTTGCCGCTCACCACCACGTACAGGATGCAGGTCATCACCAGCTCGATGATCTGCGCCACGTTGACCACGCGGCCGCCCAGCGTGGGGAAGCGCGGCGCGCAGCACGCGTTGGCGATGGCCACGTACGAGTCCCGCACGCGCACCACCTCGCCGTCCTCGTTCTCCTCGTACAGGCACGCGATGAGGATCTTGCCCGTGTAGCAGCACACCACGGCGGCGAAGATGATGAGAAACAACCCCAGGTAGCCGCCGTGAAGGATGGCGTAGGGTAGGCCCAGCACGAACATGCCCTGGGGAGCAGAGAAGCAACCGGATGCGTGGCGCGACCGCGGACAAGGGCTCGGGGAAGAGGAGGGTCCTGGGGGAGGGGGTGCGGCCTGCAGCGATCGCTAGGGGGCGCGGAGAAGAGCCAAAATGGTTCCTCAATCCCCAGGCCGCAGAGATTCAGGGTGGGTGGGTTGGAATGGGGTGTGTGTGTGAAAGAGGACTGAGTGTGGAGTCTACGTGGAAAGTGTGCAAGGGTGGAATCGAGAAGGAAAAGTGGGAATTAGAGGGGGCGTGCTGAAGGGAGGGACAATATAAGATACTTGGTTGGTGGGGGGGGGGTTCTTGAGCCTAGAATCAGGAGCGAGGTCAGAAAAGACAGATCGCCGGGCCGGGACCTACGAGGAAGAGTGGGCGCAGCTGCGTCTATGGTGGGTGGAATGGGATGGGCGCTGAGGAGGGAAGCGCGGGCGCCTAAAGGGCCAAACAAGAGGCGGCCGTGGGAGGAAAAAGAGGGAGGCAGACGGGGGAGAGAGGCGGAAGGTGGGGGGAGGAGCCACGGGGATGCCGCTGAGGGGGAGGGAGGGGGATGTGGCAGTGCTCTGAAGAAGCCGGGAGGCCGGGGCTTCAGAGATTGGGGGGGGGGTAGAAAGTAGGATGGGGAACACCCTTCGTCCTAGATCGCGGCTGGGGCGCACCGCGCGAGGGCAGGAGTGGTAGAGACGGGCCGGGTGGAAGGACCATCGCCGCGGGGAAACCCACCCCGGCGGGAGTCTAGTTACCCGAAGCTGAGGTGTTGGGCCGGCCAGAATACGGGATGAGGGTTTAGGAGTTAGAGGGGTGGAAGGAAAGCCAACGAAACCCCGAGTCCTGGAGGCCCGAACGCCTCCAGCCTACGGCCCTATCTTCTCCCTTGGTCTACAGAACTGGGTCTTGAAAACGACTGCGGGAAGGCATGGCAACAACGAAGAGGAGGCCCCCACCCCACCCCAATCTCGCCCCCTAGACTGTCAAGGCCCACTCGCCCTGTCTGGGGCAGGAGGTGCCCTGGAGCTATACCACCAGGAGCCCCACTCGCAAAGTCAGTGGACTGGAGCAACCCCAACGCGCCTTCAGCTGCCAGAAAAACTGCATTCTGCGCCTCAACGAACCTGGGTTCCCAGGATGCCCGCGGGGCACAGCCCGAGAACACGAAGGAGCGGGGCCTGAGGTCTTTTCCGCCCCGGAACCTCAGACCTGTCACCCCTGGCCAGTTCCCCGAGTCGTTTTGAACGACTCCCAACCCCTTGGCGGGGAGTCCCGCGCCTTGATGGGAAGCTGGGGCTGGTTCTGGGGGCTGGGAGTAAGGGGGAAGCGGTGGCTAGACCGATGGCTGTTCTCAGCCTCGGGAGGGGGCTATGCTGGGGTCACGTGGAGGCGCAGACGTCTGCGGTGCAGCCGGGATTTCGTATCAGAAGGGTGTGTGTGTGTGCACACGCGCGCGTGGCTGCAGAGCTGGAGTCCCAGGGAGCCTAGGCGTGCCTGTGTTCTCGTGGCTGCCAGTCTTCAGTGGGAGACATACACCTGGGAGAGCCCCTTCGACCTGTCTGTCTGGGGTGCCTGCGTGGAGGCCTGCGCGGGCACGGTACGTGCTTGCGTCCTGGAGGGGTGGGAGGTGGGTGGAGGTGGGTGCAATGTGTGCAGGTGTATTGATGAGTAATCCTGTGATTTGTGCGTGTTTGTGCGTGGCGAAGGAGGAGGGGGGCAGGTGTCGCTGCCTTTGTAGGTGTGCAAGCTGTGTGCATGTGTGTCGTGGGAGGAGCTCCCAACTCCGCGTCTCCACACCCCAGGCGCGCGCGTCCAGGCCTCTCCCCCCTAACCCCCCCGCAAAAAAAAGAAAAGAAAACGCAGCCGTGAATCCATTCGGAAATCCAAGGCACGGTTCTTCCCGCCAACCCTGATTTTCATTCTCCCTCCTCTCCCCCTCCCACAACCCTCCCCTCCCCAGGGGAAGGTTACTGCGCCTCTGGACGAGGGTCACCCACCCCAACCCCAGCCGCGCTGTCCCGAAGCTTGGGGAGGAGGGCCGAGGGACACCACCGGAGGGGGGGGCATCGAGTCGATATCTCCGTGGGCTTTGTGCGGGGGCAGAGCCTGACGGGGGGGGAGCTGGGGTGAGGAAGGCGGCAGGCAGAGGTAGGAATCCCGCGCTCACCTGGATGGCGTTGGTCACGTTCCAGCCCGCCTCCCACGCCGTGATCTTGGGCTTGTCGTGGCCCCCAAACTCGCCCCCAGCCCCCAGGGCCTGGTCCTTGGATCCCGAGGGTGGCAGCGGACCGCCGTCGCCGCGTTGGTAATGGATGTCTCCCTCGACGGGCGGCTCGGGCCCCTGGTCCCCGCCGGGTTCGCCCTCGGCTTTCAAGATGTCCATCTGTAGGCCCTGTCGGTGCTCGAAGTCGAGGTCGTCGCAGTGCGCGAAGCCCACCGCCTCCTCGTCCGTGGCCGCCTGAAAACCCATCCTGGCAAACATGCCGCTCACCTTGGCCTGGGATTTGTTAGACACGGACGTCGCCACATTGGACAGCTTGCTGCGGAGTAAGGTGGCCATGGCGGCGGCGGGGCCCGCGGAAAGGACAGAAGGGACCGGGGACGCGGCGGGCGCGGGTCAAGACCACGAGACGGCTGGGGCGGGGGGTGGTCCCAGGCTGCTATCTCCGTTCGCTATACCTGCGGCGCCTCGGGGCGCCCTGGCTCATGACCCTGTCCGGACGTCTGTCGTTGGACCGGGCAGATTAGCGGCGGGACCGGCCGAGCGCTGGCGGCGGCGGCTGCGGCGGCGGTGGCGGCTAGTGCACTGCAGAGCTGCCGCGGGGCTCGGGGCTGGGCTGCGGAGGGCGGCGGCGGCGGCGGCGTCAGAGCCGCTACGCGGGGCTGGCGCGGCGCCCCCACCCGTGCGCAGCCCCGGGCGCTCCCGCCCCTCGAAGTCAGGCGGCGGGGGATGGGGGGGGGGGGACGGAGAAGGGAAAACTCTCAGAGCCAGGGGTCGTGAGGAAGGGGAGAATGGGCGAGAAGGGGGGCTCGGAGGAATTCCGAAGGGGGAGACGGGCGAGAGAAGGGCGCCCTTGGGCTGGCGGCTGGAGGGGAACGGGGTGGGGGGGAGGCCAGTGCTGCATTTCTGGAGGAGGGGCTAAGCTGCGATCTAGCCCTTCCCACTTCGCCGCTGCAGGGAAGGAGGGGTTCGGGGTGGGCCGATTCACACGGTTCCCGCCCACGGCCAACCCTCCAATGTCCGGGAACCTTGGAGGGGGGCCCCCGAGTTTGTAGCTTTAGGACAGATCCGGGCTCCCAGAAAGCCATCGGGACACGCGATTGCTCGCTCCGGGGGAAGCGGGGCCGTCTAGGCGCGGGTTTGTCTCCCTGGCGCTCCTTCCAGGTTCCTAAACCTGGCCACAAATCCACCTTGGAATCCATTGATCACACTCAAGGATGGGTGGATGGATGTCCAAGCCCTGGGCTGGATCACCTGGACTGCCTTGGTGCGTCTGGGGACGCTGCGATGGAGGCCATTCTTGGGGCTCACCACCAATCGCGCTGCACAAATTCGGAGAATGGAGGCTAAATGTTGACTTAAAAAATTTTTTTATTGTTCTTTTCGTTCGGGAGAGACCTGGAAAGAAGCAGTACCGTGAGGATGCGCCCCGACAGGGGTTTGTGAAAGCCCTTTCCGAGAGAGACGCAGCCGGTGTGCGCGCGCGCGGAGGAAAGACGGGTTTGGAGCGCACGGCAGTCGCTAGCGCGCTCAGCCTGGCCCAGCCTGACCCGGAGCCTGGGGCTTTCTGTGGAGTGTGGTGCGCGTGTGTGCTCCCCACGAATTAGAAGCAGATTCAGAGACAAAGACAAATATTACATCAGACAAGGTTTGTGGGATCGACTGGTGCGAACTCCGAGGGTGAGATTCCGTCACCGTGTATAGAGCTTCATCTGCATTGGAGCTAGTGTGCTCACAGAGCTAGTGTGCTGGTGTGTGTGTGTGTGTGTGTGTGTGTGTGTGTGTGTGTGTGTGTGTGTGTGTGTCTCGAACGCAGGTGTTTGTCCCCCTCCCCAGCCATGAGTCCCTTTCAGTTGTCTCCACGCAGGTCTCCTGTTCCGTGTGTGTCCCTCCCTGCCTAGGTCCCCAGCTGGACCTAGTAAACCACAGCTTTCAACGTGGCAGCCCCAGACTAGCGAGAGAAGCAGAGCTGTGCTTGAGGTAGGGAGGAGAAGCAGAAGGTAAAGGTAAAGGACATCACCAGGTCTCCTCTCTAGAGGCCCCTTTCCGAGGGAACCCCAGTCTCTTCCTTCCCTGAAGTATTTCTGGATTAGTTCACATCAGCGCACAAGTAGGGCGGCCCGAGGGCCTTGACCAACCAATTGGAGCTGCTAGGACAAGACAGACTCCTCCATCACAAGCACCTCTAGACAAGAGATCTCCATTGCACGGGGCAGAAATGCTCCTCCTAAATCCCCAGTAGGAGCTGGGAAAAAGCTCCCATTTCCCAAATGCAGAAACCCTCCCCTAGCCCAAGAATCCTCTTTCAACTTCAGGCAAACACAAACAAACAAACAAACAAACAAAAATCCTCAACTAAATAAAACAAGACCTCTCTATAGAGCCTTTCCCCAAAGACACTCATTTTAATTCATGGTTGGATTCATTCCTGCTAGACAGTGATCTGGTCTCCCAAACAGGCTTGAACTAGAATGGACCTCCCAACCCAGAGAACTGTCCAATCCCCAGTGACAGGGGTGCCTTTGCTCTCCATCTCACCACCACCACCTTCTCCCTGCCCTCTCTTCCAGGTAGAATTGCTTAGCTGTATGATCTGATCTGGGTTAGGACTGAATGTCCTTGTCCCTCACCCCCCACCCACCTACTCAGGCCTTGAGATGGCCATCAGTGTCTTCCTGGACAAGTGAGGCCCAAGTGCTTTACCTTCCCTTTCCTCTTTTATGATGTTTGTTCCCATCAAGCACTCAGGTAGGCTGTGATGTTAGTTCATCTCAGGGAAATGGGGTCATTTGCTTATTTGTTCACTCAATGCATCTTTTCGCTGTCGGTTACTATGCATGTGACTGTTGTGGCTATTGTGGGAATTACCAAAACCATGAAATCAAGGTCCTTACCTACATTCCCCAACCCCAGTTATTGAGACCTGGGAACTGAGTCAATAATTGTCATGCTTAAGATTTGAGGAGAGCCTTCCTTGCACACTCATTATATTATTATTATTATTACTATTATTATTATTATTATTATTGCCAGTCCTGGGGCTTGAGCTTAGGGGCTGAGCACTGTCCTTGGGCTTTCTCAAGGCTAGAGCTCTACCACTTGAGCCACAGCACCACTTCCGGCTTTTTCTATGTATGTGGCACTGAGGAATCAAACCCAGGTCTTCGTGTAAGCTAGGCAAGCACTTTACCACTAAGCCAAACTCCTGGGCCCTGGCTTTTTTTACGTATATGGTACCAAGGAATCGAACCTAGGTCTTCATGCAAGCTAGGCAAGCAATCTACCACTAGGCCACACTCCTGGCCTGCGCACTCATTTTATAGAGAAGCAAACATACACTTGTGCAATGAAGTGCCCCTATTCAAGGTCACACAGAACCCCAATGAAAGCTGGAACCCAGGAATTCTGATACTCCCTCCCTACCACTCCATCCTGTCTCCAATTGTTGTTTAATATTTGACTCTCTCACTGTACAAAGAAATAAAATTCAAAGTCAGATCTTAGTCCCTCACTACAAGGAGTTGTTACTAGTTGGAGAAGGAAGGCCTTTATCTTTTTTCCTGCTGTTTGTTATAAATACCTCTTCCCAGGCTAAAGGCTGCCATTGCAGCTCCCAAGCAGCTCAGGGTTGGTGGGGAAATCCTGCTTCATTGTGTATGAGCTATGTAACCACATAGTTTACCCTTTCTTATCCTCATTTTCTCATCCCTAAAGTGAGAGACTAACAGGTTTCTAGATATAGTGGCAGAATCTGATGAGATATTGCATATGAAATGCCTAGCATGTGCCAAGTATCTAATATTTATGATTCAAATGTTTTACAATTGCTGTTGTTTCAGCCTCCAAATGTCATTTCTCATTGTGTGTGTGTGTGTGTGTGTGTGTGTGTGTGTGTGTGTGTGTGGAGGGGGAGCGATTATGAAAGAAAAGCCCTGTGATTGGGTCTGTAGTCTGAATGAGTTTAAACGTGATGC
This sequence comes from Megascapheus bottae, assembly GCF_031878675.1. Taxonomy (NCBI): domain Eukaryota; kingdom Metazoa; phylum Chordata; class Mammalia; order Rodentia; family Geomyidae; genus Megascapheus; species Megascapheus bottae. Next base: position 33,612,285 of record NC_143526.1, on the reverse strand, counting down.
TCTTTGTCTTTGTTGCCTGTGTGCCTAACCTTTTCTGTCTTAAGCTAATCTGGAGAGACAAGAATAGAATCAGGAGGACAGAGGACAAGGGACCTGGCTGGTGGCCTCAGGTAAAGAGGTGATGACTTACCTAGCTGGTAATAGGATGGTCTGGGCTGTGTATCCTCTTGGGGTGCACCCTCTACCAAAAGAAATCAACACAGCCTGCTCCCCTGAACTAAAATACAACATCTACATATGTTCTCTCTCTCTCTCTCTCTCTCTCTCTCTCTCTCTCTCTCTCTCTCTCTCTCTCTCTCTCTCTCTCTCTCACACACACACACACACACACACACAAGTGCACACAATGACAACACAATTGACAGTTGCACAAGGAAATGAGAAACCACATACAGGCTGAAGGTTCAACACACACAGGTTCAAGAACAGGCAGGCACACAGATACATGCACACAATTTGTTACCAATCCTGGCTTTCACACAAAGAAAGCAGGATCCCTCCGTGAGGGCAGTCACCCAGATAACAGGCTTAGACACATGGCAGTATAAGAACAAATGCAAACATGGAAAATCATATAATGACAGACACAAGAACATACACATTCACGCTGAGGCCAACAGACAAAATGACCCCAGGTGACCACTGAAGGGGAAGAAGATGGAACAAAGGATAAAGGGGACAGGGGACATTTAAAGGAACAAATAAGAAGAGGTCAGAGAGGAAGGAGACAGAGTCATCAGCCAGCAGGACACAAAGGACTACAAAAGATGCCAAGGTACCGAAGCCTTCCCTTGGGAGGGCGAGCATATGGGGAGGTGGTTGTTGCTGCTATGGCCCAGCCTGGGAGAGAGTGACTTCTTTCAGAACCACCTAGGATCTCACTGTCTTAGGTGACCTGGCTTTCCTGGAAAAGAGTGGGTGAGGGGCTTCCAGGACTTCTGCCAAGCCCTATGAAGCAGGGTCTTCTGGGTCCATCCCCCGGAGCCAGGGACCAGAGCTGTGGGTACCTGACTCATGAGCTCAATCTGTCAGTCTCTGATGCCTTCAGTACCCAGGGGGTTAAGTGCCGGGCTAACAGAGGTAGAGGCCACTTTGGGGGAAGAAGTAGGGTTAAATTGAACTGGGCTTATCTCCCAGAGCAGGCAGCAACATAGGGGAAGGGGGAAGCCTGAAGCCCTTGGATTAATGGCCTGGAAAGCCAACATCATGAGCATCATTTCGGGGCTGAATGATCACAGACAAACCCCCTCCCCCTCCTTCCCAACTCAGATCCCTCCTTTCCTCGAGCAGGGTCTGTGTGTGAGCCTGTGTGTGTTGAAGGGACCAGACAAGGTCACGATACCATACACCTCACCTCCCTCCCCTGCTGCTGGGGCTGGGAAGTGGGTGAGGTTTCCCTTTAGCTCACGCCATCCATGCCAGAACCAAATTTCCTGCTGCTGTGTGCAAGGGCACAAGGGAAGAGAAGGGCAGCAAGGCTGAAGGCTTCAAGTGGGAAGTCACCCTGCTCCTTCCTTCTCCTGTCCCCACTCCAGCATCAATGAGACAAAGAGCCTGTTTCTTCTGCCCTCCATGGCATAATGCAAGTGGGACCAAAGAGGAAGTAAATCCATCAATGACTGTAAATCCTAGCCAGTTTTTGCTGAAGTGGGAGGCCTAACCTCTCAGAGGAACCCACATAGAGTCTGGATGTGCTATGAGAGATAAGACCCAGGGGAGTTCTGCCTGGGTGAGGGAATTGGGAATTCATGACCTCTGGGATTCCTGCCTTTTGTGAGCTCTGAGAAGCAGCCAAGGAGCAGGGAACACGAGGACCCAGGCCTTATTCTTGGTAGCCTTCAAAAAATCACCAGAAGCTGGGCACTGATGGCTCATGCCTGGAATCCTAGCTACTTAGGAGACTGAGATCTCAGGATCATAGTTCAAAGCCAGCTCTGAGTTCAAGCCCCAGGACTGGCAAAAAAAAAAAAAAAATCACCAGAAGCTTCTCAGTCTGAAGGAGGAGTCAGAGACCTCTTTGATGGGTTAGAGTAACCATCACTGTGCCTAAAATACGTTTTCTTTACCAGGCAGCAGGGAGGTCATCTGCCTGCTTCCCCACAGGATTTCCAGCACACGGAATGCACTCAATAAATTCACGTCAGAAAGTAATTTTTCCCCAGGAACTTTTAATGTAATTGGTTGAGGAAATACACATATAGTGTAAGTCTTCTAATGTGCCCACATCATCTATGTGGTTGAAAAACCTTGGATGCCAGGCATGCAAAGGATTTTAGGTCTGACCTCCAACACTCCGGAGTCTGTTAATGCAGAGCTGAGGTTTATCAAGTTCCCTTGGTGTGCCTGAAGCTACTTGAGCACACTCTGGGGACTGCCTGCTTCTTTCTCAGGTACCAAGTTCATCCAGTCTGGGTCATTACAAGAGTCTTTATGCTGGCCTGAAGGACTGACATGCAGAGATGGTCCCGGTTGATCGCAAGCAGGGGAGAAGGGAAAGGTGTGTTGGGGGACATTGATGAGGGTGGGGTGTGTTGGATCATGGGGCCAGTGGATCTGACCCCTTGCTTCACTTCAACAGTTCAAGGATCAACCCTTGCTGACCAAAACCTACCCTCGTCCATAGCTAGAACAACCTACCTCACTGAATGCTGTAGACTGAATTGTGACATTCATAGTTCCCAATGTGACTCTATTTGGAGACAGGGCCTGTAAGGAAGTAGTAAAGTTCCCAGGAGACCAAAAGGGTAGGGTTCTGATACCACAGGATTAGTGTTATAAAAGAAGAGGCACATGAGCCAAGCTAAGACAGACAAAAGGTGCATAGTTATTTGTTTTTTCTTTCTTATATATGGATGCTAGATCTAAAATACAAGCATACGTGATGACATATACAGGGTTCTATACGTATACATGCAGACACCCAGGCACACTGACTAAAGAAGGTATGCTTAGAGGAGGAGTCCTAAGCTGTAACTTCTCTGAACAACTAATGAACTGCTTTAAAAAAAAAAATAGCAGGAGGGCCGGGAGTTTGGCCTAGTGGTTAAAGTGCTTGCCTAGCATGCATGAAGACCCGGGTTCGATTCCTCTGTACCACATACATAGAAAAAAGCCGGAAGTGGTGCTGAGGCTCAAGTGGTAGAGCTCTAGCCTTGAGAAAGTCCAAGGACAGTGCTCAGGCCCTGAGCTCAAGCCCAGGACTGGCCAAAAAAAAAAAAATAGCAGGAATCAGCAACATATTGGGGGAGGGGAAGAGGAAGAAATACAAGGAATGGTACATGAAAAGAGGAAGGGAGGGTAAACAATTGTACTCATTAGTCATTGCATATTATGTAAAAATTGAACTATGTAACTTGAGATTAGAGGGTGGAAAAAATTAGGGAGAATAATGGGAGGGATGGTGTTGATTAAGATGACTTATAGAATTGCAACCTCTTTGTACAGTTACATAATAATATAATAATAATAATAATAATAAATAACAATAATGGGCAAAAGAAGAGGTTCCAGAGCCTTCTCTCCTCCCTATCTACACTACCCTATGAGGACACAGAGGAAAGTGGCCCCTTCAGAGCCAGAAGAGAGCCCCTTACTGGAAAGCATCCTTCAGGACCTGACCTCCAGGGCTATAAGAAGATGAATGTGTGTTATGTGAACATCCCAGCCTAGGGTGCTGGGATTGGATGCTTCTGTAGCCCATGAATTCAGCATGAATTCAGGGGTTGAAGGGTTTTCTAGGTCACAGTCCCTTAGACGGTCTGATGAGGCAACAGAGTCTCTCTCCAGAAACTCATACCAGTGTTTCACGAAGTTTCAAATCGCTCTGGTGAGTCCACAGCCTCCAGCCTGAAAAACCCAATCTAGAAGCTTCTTCCCAATTCTTTTGGGAGCTGGAGTCACATGAGACAGATTCAAGCATTAAGATATAACAATACTGGGCCAGGAGTTTGGCCTAGTGGTAGAGTGCTTGCCTAGCATGCACGAATACCCAGGTTCGACTCCTCAGTACCACATACATAGGAAAAAGCCGGAAATGGTGCTGAGGCTCAAGTGGTAGAGCTCTAGCCTTGAGAAAGTCCAAGGACAGTGCTCAGGCCCTGAGTTCAAGCCCTAGGACTGGCAAAAATGATAATAAAAAAGATTTAACAATACTTACTCTCTACCAGATTCTAAACTAGGTGTTTGACCTGAGTTATATCCCATAGTCTTTATACATCTCCTTGAGCCCATTTTACAGATGGGGACGTTGGAGTACAAAGAGTTGAAGCAACGTTTTCCAGGTCTCACAAGTAGGTAGTGGTGGAGCCAAGGATTTGAATCCAGGATCAGAGCTGTTCTTAAAACCTCAGCACTCAATGAGGAAGGACTTGGGTCTGGGATCTTTCAGCTCCAGGAAAGGGCTACAGTCTGTGTCAGGGTAGCCATACCTGTCCATTCTTCTCTTTGTGTTGACTATTGTATATGTCTATTATAGTTCCTCTCCCCCCCGTGTCCTTCCTAACTACATAGACAGCTTCTGGGACAGGGAGGAAGGAGGCCCAGGACCAACCACACAGGAGATGCTGAGAAGAGTTTGTGGACTTCATTATGAGTGAGTTGGCTGAGCCCCTGGCCTGGCCTTTTCTCTTCAAGAATACCAAGGGCACATGCCTTGCTGATAAAGACTCCTGTTTGTTGTTTCCTAATCTGGGGTATGAACTTATTCTTGGAATTTGTTAATGTGATATTGTACTAGTTTATATCTCAAACAAAAAGATCTGGCAGATTTGAGGCCTCTTGGGTGACCAAATACTGTTTTAATTGCCATGAGCCTTATGACAAAAGAACAGAGGGGGGTTAAATGCGGAAGCTTACAGAAGCATATTTATTGAGAGAGAGCAATTTAATTTCAGCAACATGCCATCCATCACATGAAAATAACTGGGCTTTTGAAATTTCCCAATTCATAGTTCTGTGTTACTGTAGTATATTGCCCTGGCCTTTCCAGTTGTGTATTGTTAAAAGGGTGAGGACCTTATACCTGGCTTTATGCTTTTTGCATATTTCAGTAAAAATTACAATAAAGATCATCTAACAATTGTTGGGAGGAGGCTGTGATCTCTTCTCTCCCCCCCCCCCATTTAAAGGTGATTTATGTGATACTCAAGTGTGGGAAGGATGTGTTTAATTCATTCTGACCAAGTAGAAAAATAATCTTCACACCAGCCACCTGGACAGGTCTCCCTCCCCAGTTCTGCTCCCCCACTGCTGCCTTTGAGGGGAAATATGACAGCATAATGAACAGTTGTACGACGTGCTATAAAAAGGCAATTAAGGGAACTATTGGACTGGGACAAGCCAGCGTGACCTGGTTAATAGCTCTGAGCCCAGCTAGACCATTGGGGGTGGGGGGGTGAAAGGAGACTGGAGGAAAGAGGGGGAGGGGCTTGGTGTTTACAGTGAGAGGTTGAAGTGGTTCTCCCAACTGTCTGCCAGTGGTGAAGACTCCCCCACCCTCCTCCCCACCCCCAGGATGGCCGGGGGACAGGTTGATTCAGAACACAGCTCTGCCTTCAGCTATGTCATTGCTGGTGGAGTGACCCTGGGCAGGTGATTGACAGTGTCTGAGGTTCTGTTTGCGCATGTATTACACGGGGATGGAGCGGTGTCGTAGCTGTGGGAAGAAGGGGAAGACCACTCATCCTCAAGGGGGAATCTAAACAAAAATCCCAAAAGATGAGGAGGAGGGAGCCTTTGCTGCATGTTCATCCGAGCCCCAAGATGGGCTCCAGGCTTTTTGGCTCCCTTGGACAATCCCTGTTCTGCCAGGGGTAAAGCTGTCTATTCAGATCTCCAGAGTGTGGTCCCCCTGGACCTTACTATGTCCAGACTACCCATCTGTCTACGAAATGCCTGAGCCCCTGCTCCCTCCCAAGCATCCTACCACCTTCTTAACCACCTTCACCTATGGAGGAGGATGAGGAGGAAGAGGAGGAGGGGGAGGAGAAGGGGGAGGAGGAAGTGGAGGAGGGGGAAGAGGAGTGGGGGGAGGCCAGTGCCTGCCTGGCTCTGCTTCACAGTACTGATGGGGAGGAGGGGCAGGCCTTCCAGCAAAGGTGACCTTTGTCACAGGTCTGCCACATGGTAGGTGCTTGGTGGATGTTTGGTCAGTGAATTCACAAAGAAAAGCCCACTTGTCTCCTGCCTGTGATCTCTGAACCCTGTTTACCTTGGATAGGCTAGGATCCTATTCCCAAGGTCCGAGAAAGCATTGCCAGCCACAGAGCAGACGACTGGCTGCACTCACATCCACTGCACTGTGTTCATTGGAACACAGGAAATCGGTGTGCAACAGGGGTCCCCACGTTCCCCACTGCCTCCTCCCTGCTGCCTCCCACCAAGAAACTCTGAGAGGCAGCCCAGCCACAAAGGAGCAATCAGAACTCATTAGTGCTCATTTGAGGGTGCCTTGGTGATTGGCTGAGAATCCCAGAGTGCCCCTCACTCCTGATCAAGAGGGTCTGAGTCCTGGGCAACTGGTCTCCAGCTCCCAGTCTCCAGGGGAGCTGTGCCAAGTGGGGGCTGGGGCTTGGGAGAAGGCCAGGCTCCCTGCACACCCTTCCCCCAGCAATGATGACCTTGCAATCCCTGTGCAGGCCTCCCAGACACTGCAGCTCTCTGTGAGGACCTGAAGATCCATCATGGAGTTTCTTTTTCTTTTTTGCCAGTCCTGGGCTTAAGCTCAGGGTCTGAGCACTGTCCTTGGGCTTTCTTAAGGCTAGAGCTCTACCATTTGAGTCATAGCACTACTTCTGGCTTTTTTCTATGTACATGGTACCAAGGAACCAAACCCCGGCCTTCGTGCATGCTAGGCCCCTCTACCACTAGGTCAAACTCCCGGCCCTATCATGGAGTTTTTCTAAGTCAAATTGCCCTTCACCTAGTTGCTCTCAGCTGAAGCACAAATACCTCCTCCCCACACTCCCACCCCTAGCCCATGGTCCTCACCCCAGCCCACCATGGCAGCCTCCCATACAACGACTCAACTAGACTCAGTTCTGACTACAGTGGCCTGCTCTTAATGTACCCTCTTCTGTGGTTCTGAAGATACGATGTCATAGTCAGAGACCAGAATCAATCCTTTATGTACATTTCCTGTTATTATTACTCATTTCCCCCTGTGCTTTGCCCACTTTAGCTCTCTGCATGGGGTGTGTGTGTGTGTGTGTGTGTGTGTGTATGTGTGTGTGTGTTTAATTGGAGATGAGTCTTAATGACTTTACTGCCTAGCTAGCTGGCTTAGAACCATGGTCTTCCTAACTCAGTGTCCTGAATAGTTAAGATTACAGGTGTGAGTCACTAGAACCTGGCTCTCTGCCCTTTTTTGGGGCACATTATTGAGGTTTGGCCTTGGAGCCTTGCACTTGCTAGGCAGGTGCTCTACCACTTGAGCTATTCTGCCATCTCTGTGTTCACTTACCGATAGTCATCACAGCAACTGCTTGTGGATGCCTTATTTTCCCATCCAGCATGCTAAGTGCCCGAGTCTTTCCCTCAACCACTAGCATAAGGCCAAAGGGGCAGTCTGAAAGGCTGCTGGGATCTCCGATAACCAGGGGAATGGCAGGAGGCCTCATGGCCTCAGGAGAGCTGAGAGCCACCTGTTTCTCGGGGTCTCTACTGCAAAGTCTCTGAGTCTGCGTCTCCAAGACAGGGAGCGATCCTTGTGTCTGGAGGGTGCCTATAACCCTCATGGATGGGCTGGGCAGGCCTTACCACTGGCTCCCTTCCTCAGTTGCATCATGGGTGTCATGCTGCAGATCCCCTCCTACCACCCTACCTTCTGCTCCCAGTGCTGGGACACGCCCCTGAGAAGGTGGGCTACCTGCTGTCTCACTGTCATTCTGATGTGAGATCAGGCCATGCGGCTCCCCCTGCCCCAGTCCTAGTGGGAGGAAGATTGGATACGTGCCTGCTTCTCAGGACAGTGCAATGAAACAGGGACAAAGTGGCATCCTTTTGGCCTGTGAGCCTCTGAGCTCTCAATAGGCCTCCCTCCCCAGGACAAAAGTCTCTCCTGATGTCTCTGTCCCCAGCAGTCACCATCAACTGGACTCCTTCAGCTATCAAGGCAGCGCTCAGAGACCATAGGCTTCCCACAAGAGAGATGTGGAGTTTAGGGAAATGCTTTCGGAAAGCTGTGAGCTCTTGGGAATCTATCCAATGCTTTCTGGTATAAGATCAATAGATGCAGAGATCTCCAGCCTGTAATTACACCGAGTCCTTAAGGAGATGACCTGTAATCAGGTATTAACTAGACATCCACTCTCTCCCACCCATTTCCCTTCCTCCTCTCCTCTCTCTTCCCTAGGTATTATACAAGGGCAAGATTCTCCCTCTACCTCTCCCTCTCCTTTTCCCTCTCTCATAGGTCTGAGACTAGAACTCAAACTCAGTACCTAGGACTGCTTTTCCTCATTGGCTAGCACTCTGCCAACTGAGCCATGCCTCTAACCTTCCTAAGGGTTGGTTGTTTCTTTTCTTTGCAAGGGAAAGACATTTTTTTTTGGTCAATCATTGGGCTTGAACTTGGGGCCTGGGTATTGTCCCTGAATTCTTCAGCTCAAGGTTACTGCCCTACCCCTTGAGCCACAGTGCCACTTCTAGTTTTAGTTGGCGATAAGAATCTCATGGACTTTATTGCCCAGGCTGGCTTTGAACCGAGATCCTCAGATCTCAACCTCCTGAGTAGCTAGGATTACAGGTGTGAGCCACCATGCCCAGTGGAAAAGACTCTTACATGGTATTTTCTTGGATCAGAAGTTTTCTATTTTTTTCTTTTCTAAGTTTATTTGCAAATAAACAGATATGTTCATGTTTGTATATCTATTTTTCCTTTTGCATGGTGTCTCCTTTTCCCTCATTCTCTCCCAGTCCCTCCCTCCCTCCCCATGTACAAGTTCACAAGCTGTGTAGTTCAGTTTCATCAGTATCCAGAGAACTTGTTTGTAAGACTTTCAAGGAGCTCTAGCAGGGAAGTGTGCCTTAAGTTTTATGAAAATGGATTCACCATGAGCATTTAAATGACTCTCCTAAAAACAAACCCCAAATTACCATTATGTGCTTACTATACAGAATGGAAGACAATAACCAATTGGATTAGTTAGCTGACAGAGTACAAGATTTTACAAGGTTCCTGAAATTTTGTGAAGGAAAACTTAGTGACTTTCAATGTATCCTGTGTGCATTGGAGGGAAACAGTATGAACTTACTATGTGCTTAAGGCAATCAGTATCTTAATGCTAAAGACACACCACATTCTGTTGGTGTTCTGTAATAAATGGTGTCTTTGAAACTCTGACAGGAGGTAGTGCCCATCATTCCCACTTTGCAGATGAGAAAACTAAGGCATAAAGAAGTAACTGGCTCAAGACAAGTAATTACTAAGTGACATAGTGGCTCGGTCTGCTTCCAGAGTCTGACCTTAAACTACTACACAATATCACTTTCCTGAAAGTCAATCCCTGATGGTTAAGTGGTAAAGTGCTATGTTAAGTAACTTATTGGAAACATGACTATATTAGAAGGGAATTGGTATTTAAATTTTATACACGTGAGGCTTACAAAAGGTAGAAACAGTTACTCTAAGGGTAGTACATCATATTTAGGAATATGAACTCAAGCACAGTGAACCAATGTTAATGCAAAATTTACGATTAAAAAACGGCATATCTGAAATACTTTGGGTATTAAGTTCTTATTTTGAAACTATATGAGAAATGTTTGTGACATTTATTATGCTTTTGACCGAGGATAATTGTTTTTATTGACACCCAAACTTTGAATTGATAAAACTGCAGTTTGCTTTTGAGAGATCATAACAACAAAACTAATGTTTTGCACTAACTCTATTATACATACACAATTTTATTCTAGTTAAGCCATAAGTGTTGATGTGTAAACTTGTTTTGATTAAAGAATTTTTCTATCAAGCAGTAAAAAAAAAAACAATATCACTTTCCTTTGTAGCCCATTTATCCTCTCTGGGCCTCAATATTTTTCATCAGTAATAACAGGCTTCAAAGTTACATGAAATGATTGATATGAATTTGGGCCTCAGTGACTTACATAAGTAATCCTAACTATTCAGGAGGCTGAGATATGAAGATCTTGGTTTGAAGCCAGCCCCTGGTAAGAAAATCTATGAAACTCTTATGTCCAATAAAACAGCAACAAGCAGTAGAATTGTGGCTCAAGTGGTAGAGTGCCAGCTTTGTGTTGAAAAAGCCATGACTGACAGCTCACACCTGCAATCCTACTTAATCAGGAGGCTGCCATCTGAGGATTGTAGTTTGAAGCCAACCCAGACAGGAAAGTCTGAGAGACGCTTATCTCCAATTAACCACAAAAGGCGAGAAGGAAAGCTGTTACTCAAGGGATGGAGTGCTAGCCTTGAGCCAAAGAATCTCAGAGACAGCATCCAAGCCCCAAGTTCAAGTTCTAGGACTCACATGTACACATACACACAACTGATTTGAGGATTTAAGGAGACAATGCTTATAAAGTGTATGGGACACTGCCTAACGCACTGCTGTAAATATTATCTGAGATTCATATCAACAATGCCACTATATTTAGGCCACTGGACGGAGTCACTTGGGAGCAGGACCTCGAAAAGTCTGTGTCCTGCAATGGAGAGGGAGGAAAAAGGTGAGTGAAGATGGGTCAGGGAAAGCTCATTGTTTTAATAAACTCACCTCTCCCCCTCCCTGGAGCTAGTCCTCTGCTGGCATGCCAGGCTCCCCCTGGGCAAGGGAGTGTGTTGTGGTCGGATTTCCATTACACACTCGGCTGAGCAGAGGAGAAGGGGAGCGGAGGCCGGCAGGCAGTAATTAATTGCCTATTTGGACTCCTGCTGTTGTCTAGTGGAGGGATGCTGGACAGCTCCCGCCTGAGCCTGGGAGAGAAAGGGCCCTTCTGAATCCACAATCAGGCTGGGAGGGACCTGGCAGCAGTCAGCTGGCCATATCTGCCTACTTTGAGGAAAAGACTCAAGTTCTCACCAGCATTGCTGAAGCTCTGTCTCCCACAGAGGGCTCTGCCTTGGCACTGTCTTGAAGGCAGACAAGGTGGCTCTCTGCCTTAGCCTCAGAAATGGCTCTCAATGCTGACTAAAGCATTGGACAGGGCCCTGGATTGCAGTCCTGGTTTTTGCCTACATAGCGTGTGCCAAGGTCAGTACCAGCCCTCTCTGGTATTATCCGTTCTTGTAAAATAGGTATATGTCTTGGGGGGGAGACATGGCAATAGTTGCCCTCCCCCAGGTTATGTGTGACTTTATTTTCTGGGATCTCAGTTATTACCTGCTATTAATTGGAAGCTGGAAGTAGTACTTGTTTTTGACTCTTTCAGAAGAGGGAAGCCATATTCCCATACTGTTTTATTACAACACAGTGTTATCATAGTGACAATAATTAATCCCTTACCATGCCTAATTTATGAATCTAATTTTATCATAGTTTGTATAGGGATAAAATCATAGTATATAGCTATATTTGGTATGGGTGGAGCTAATCATGTGACCCAGGACAGAGATGTGGCTCCAGTTCAGTCATCAATGGCACTTTTTTCCCCTAGTATGATTGAGAAAAAAAATTAGTGTGTTCCTTTCAAGGACTGAACATGGGCCGGGAGTTTGGCCTAGTGGTAGAATGCTTGCCTAGCATGCATGAAGACCCGGGTTCGATTCCTCGGTACCACATACATAGCAAAAAGCCAGAAGTGGTGCTGAGGCTCAAGTGGTAGAGCTCTAGCCTTGAGAAAGTCCAAGGACAGTGCTCAGGCCCTGAGCTCAAGCCCAGGACTGGCAAAAAAAAACAAAATAAAAAAGGACTGACCAATACATTGCCTGTCTCAGATGGATAAGCTGTGGAGGGATAGGACTACATATGGTACTTTGCAAATCTCAAACACAGCATATCTGCAAACACAATCATCATCTTAATCTTTATTTTCTCCTCCTCTCTCATCATCATCGTTGTCATCATCATCATCATCATCATCATCATCATCACTACCACCACTACCACCACTACCACCACTACCACACCATATCATCATCTCAACCTAAAGGTATTTATTCAATGAATCCAACAGCATAGGAGCCCTGGATTCTGAGGGCAAATGGGAATACTCAGAGGAAAAGATTATCGTGATCTGTTAGTAATGTCTGTTCTGCATGTAGGAGGAGAAGCCATACATAGGTTGCTATTTTTGCCCCCCCACCATGAGTTGGAAATGAATGAATGTTCAGAGCTAAATGATACTTCCTGTGTTATAAGCAAATGTGGGACATTAAACTAGAGGTCAACAGAGGCCCAAGAGTGAGTTTACCCAACCAAAGCCAGATTTCGTGAGTTCTTCCTGCATCAGCGCACAGGAGTTAGCCTGGATTTACCAAAGGGTGCCAAAACACTGCTCTTAACATCTGGAGGGGTCCTGGACAAGAGCTGGTAAGATACTCCAAAGGGACAATTGGAGGAATCTGGGCCATGGGAGTCTGAAGTTGAGTCCCTTTGGCCTGGGTGGTATCCCGGTCGCTCTGCCACTTATGGTTTGCTGGCTGGCTGGGTTTCCATCTTCCACACTCGTCTTAGAGCTTATAGCTTAAGTCAAGAACCTGTAAAGCACAGTTCAGTCCTTTGTGCTCCTACCCATTTCATGTCATTAGCATCAACTGTCTCAGCCAGATATGTGTGTGTGTGTGTGTGTGTGTGTGTGTGTGTGTGTGTGTGTGTGTGTTTGTGGTGCTGGAAACTGAACTTGGGGCCTCTTGCATGCTAGGCAAGTGCTTTGGCTCTGAGCTGCATCCCAGCTCTGTATCCCAACTCCCAGTTGTATTCTTGCCCAAACTTCTCATCTGAACAGATTGCTTTTGCTCTTGTGTCTCCTGCAGTCTGTATCTCATAACGAAGCCACAGTGACCTGACCTAGGTCAGATCCTACCCCCTCTGCTGACATCGTTGGTAACTCCCTTCTCATTCACAGCCATGGCAGAGACCTTCAGGTGGCCCTGTGGGATGTAACTTCCTCCTCTATTCTGACATCACTTCCTCTCTTCCTCTTCACACCCAGTGTGCTGCTTCCTGTCACTCCACTCCTTTCTCACTCCAGGAATTTCCCACACCACTGTTCCTGGCCTCCAGTTACCACAGGGTTTACTCCTCCTTTATCTTCTTCCAGTTTTACTCAAAGTGCCAGGATGCTGCCCGATGAGGGGACTGGGTCTGGAGATCTCAGGCTGAAAAGAGGCAAATCAGCTCCTTGAGATGGGCAGCTGCCAGCAGGCCCTGGTCCTACTCACCAAAGTGAGAGGAGCTCAGGGGGGACTGAGGGAATGTGGGGTGGTCTTTCAACATCCTACCAACATGCCCTGCTCCATACTCCAGGCCCCAGGCCATCACCCAGCCAATATGCAACCTTACCTTCTGACCCAGACAGCTTCAGAACTCTCCTTACCATGGTACCCTGGGCAGCCAACCATTTGTCAGGAGTAACATCTGAAATGGAGTGTATTTGCTGCTCTGTGAAGATCCATGAATTCATGGCGGAGGGAATGACCCAGAGCTTGGGGGAAAGGCTGTCACAGAAATGACCTCAAGACAAAGCCTGAAGTCTACTCACAATGGCCAGCCTGCCACTGGGCAGCTGGGTCCCATTGAACAGAAGTCATTTTTTGTGTAGTACATTCCTGCAGGAAACTGCAAAGCAGATGGTGGGGCTGCCCAAGGGAGGAAGGCCGGGTTTACCAGAGACCTATAACATCTGACTGTGTCTGAGAGGAGGAATTCTGTCCAGATGGAGTTGGAAAGAGGAAGGCCTCCAGCACCAGAGCTACTGGAGGTTTGAGCCAAGTCTTCCAGGCCTGACGCTACCTCCCTAGGCAGAGTGTAGCCTGGGTAGGTGTCTTTGGGAGAAGCAACCAGCAGCTAGGGATGGGGAATAGTTCATGTCCTCAAGAACAATGCTTCAGACATGGTCCCCTGGGAAGGACCCATCAAACTAACCAGAGACCTCAGAGACCAGAGAGGAAGCAGGTATGCTGAGAGAACCATCACTACTTGTGCTTACACTCTCAGAAGGGGGAGTTCTCAAGTACTCAAAGCGGGAAGGGGTCCCGCATTCACTTCCACAGCCATTCTTCCTGCTGAGTGGCTGGGGAGTTTGTGCAGTTCGTTCTCTCACCTGTCTCGGGGAGGAGTCCTAAGAAGTCAACTGCGATACAGTGATGGAAATGTCAGTATGTCTTTTTTGGGCTTTTGTTTTGTTTTGTTTTTGTCGGTCCTGGGACTTGAACTCCATGCTGTCCCTGAGCTCTTCAGTTCAAGGCTACTGCCCTACCCATTGAGCCACAGCTTCACTTCTGGTTTTTCTGGATTTAATTGGAGATAAAAGTCTCACGGAATTTAGTGCCTGGGCTGACTTTGAACTGAGGAATCCAACTGGGGTCTTCATGCATACTAGGCAAGCACTCTACCACTAGTCCAAACTCCCTGCCCAACTTTCCAGCTTCATTAGTATTTTTTTGGGGGGGGGTTCAGTCATGGGGTTTGTCCCTGTTCAGTCTGGATACCATCCCTGAGCTCTTTTGCTCAAGACTATCATCTTTCTACTTGGAGCTACAGCTCCACTTGCAGGTTTTTGAGTGGCTATTTTGGAGATATGAGATCCACGGGGTCTTTCCTTTCTGTGCTGGTTTCAACCCAGGATCCTCAGATCTCAGTTTCCTGAGCAGCTAGGATTACAGGTGTAGGCTACCAGCACCCATCCAGCATTTCTTTAAAGTATGGTCCCCCAGCTACCTAGGATTCTGGTTGGAAATGTAGATACCACGGGCTGGCCCAAGCCCCTACTAAATCACAACCTTTGGTAAAAGGCCTAGAAATATGCATTCAAGCCAACATCAAATGCTTCTGATGCATTTGGAGGTTGCTAGTGTAACCCCTTGTGTGGTGGTGAGGCAGTCGACATAGGCTGGTCAGTTCTGGCACTTCCAGACCCTGCCCTGAGCTTGGTCATGATGGATGCACCTCAATTTGTTTCAGGTGCCATCTTTCCTCCAGCTACTGGCTTGGCGGCCTATTGGGCATGGCCCCAGATGCGGGGCTTCCTCTCTCTCCAGGAGTTGAGAAGTAGTACTCCACCCTACACACATCCAGTCACTCCCGACACTTCCAGTCAGATGCCTCAAGATGACCCTGGCCCACCAGGCAGGGAGCCAGATTTAGGCCCTTTGATTACAAGAGCAGTGACAGCAAGTAGTCTCACCAAAGCTGTCACTGTGTGAATCACAATCCACAGAATAACCCCATCCAGGCCATTGCAGAGGGACCTTTGTGTCCTTAGACAGACCATACAACTTCTGAGATAATTTTACAGTGTGTGTGCACACAAGCATTCACACAAATACACACACGTGCACAGGGGCACGGTCTCATAGGAAACCGCCATACCGCACACAGTAATGTACCATCCCACAATAACAGCAGGCACACAAATGGTCACAGCATGGAAAGAAAAACTATTAGAACAACATGGCAGCCTAGACATATGTTCGTGTAATGCAGTGATACAGTCTCAGTCTCACACCATACAGTTCAGTTACACAGCAGGACAATTTTGTACACATACACACACACACAACCCATAGCCACACTCACTGTCAGAAAGAAGCCCACACATTTAAAGCAAATAGAAAAGAAACCCACACAGATGACAGCCCCAAAACAACAAAGTCATGGTCATGCTCATAACACAATAACACAGTCTCTTAACAAGCAGTGCCCAATCTGAGTATGGAGCAGCCCTAATACACGGCAGAGGGCAGACCCGGGAGCACTGTGAAATCTGATGGAAAGAAAAGGCAGCTTTTGTTTGAACAGATGTCTCATAAAGGGGCCAGGGTATGGCTGAACTGCTTTGCTGAGCTGATGGATTCCTGAAGCTCAGGAATCTGGAGGATTCATTCGTGGATCCCAAGAGCAATCGCTCCTCTTTTACACTCTGTACCCTTGCTGATTTCTTATTTCCTGGCTGCTGAGCCCACCTCTATCCCCAAAGTGAATGCCGTATTTGAACAAGAAGGGCAGAAGCCGAATAAATATTTGTGCCTTCAGGCCTCACTTGGCACTTCCAGGGTTGGGGTTTCCCACTGAGAGTGAGAAGAAGCTGTTGCCAGGCAGAATCTGCTCAGTGTGGCCTGGACTGGGAGGCCAGGATTCAGGCTGGAAACTGCTCTGTCTTGTTCCTGTCCTGCTCAGATGGCCCTTCTCCCTATCACCTCTCCCTCCCCCAGGCCTGATTCATCACTCACAACCAGCATGTCCCAAGAGTGGCCTCTACCTGTGGCCATACTGCCCCTCATTTCCCATCCCACAGTAATGCAGCTGCCACACGCCACCTCAGCCACTTTATGAGCCCAGCTGCTCTGTTGAAAATGCTCTCTCCAGTGTCTGACCCCCAGCCAGCATCTGTCTCACCACTGTTTTTATCTCTCTGTTTGCCTCTTTGCATTTTTTTTCTCCATCTCTTGCTTTGCTACATTTACTACTTATGCCTGTAACATTAGCTACTCAAGAGGCTGAGATCTGAGGATCGCAGTTCAATGCCAGCCTGGACAGAAAAGTCCATGAGACCTTATCTCTATTTCACCCACAAAAGAACCAGAAGTAGAGTGTGGCTTAAGGTAAGATGAGGAGGGTCAGGAAGAAAATCAAGGGGAGGCAGACACCTGGATGAGTTCTTGCTCTGATCCCTGATGGCAGAAGGACAGTGAGCTCCTCCTCCTCCCTCAGGTGTCTGTTTAGCTCACTGGGTTCATACACCCTGTCTGAGATCACAGACATTATTAACTCTGATTTAAGTTTCTGATACTGAAAACCAGATAGTAAAAGTAACTTTTTCTATGATCCCTAATTTACTCATCCAGCTTAGACCAGGTAAAGAACTAGAACCCAGGCATTCCAACACCCCATGCTGTGACTGTTCAGAGAGGAAAGGAGAGGAGCATACCCTAGTGGGGGGTAGGGGCCAAACTGAAGCTGCAAGGGAGGAGGGAGGCAGTGGGACTCAGCTCCACACTAGGGTTCAAGTGTGGCGTTGGCAACCTTGTTTCATAAAAGTGTGATGAGAAGGCCCCAGAAAATGCTCATCCTCTCTTCTGGGGAGAGAGAGTATGTATTAAGCCCACTGCTTGGGGAGAGTTGAGGGAACTCGGCCCACCTCCTTCACCCTCCTTGTATCCTCAAAGGAAGAGAACCTCTTATCTGTTCTCATCCATTAACACCTGCACTCTGGAGATAACATGGTTAATTCCACAGATCCAAGATCAGAAAATTGGCTGCAAAATGGAGGCAGGGGTCCCTGGGTAACTGGAGAGAGTTCTGAAGGCCCACAGGGAGGAAGAGGGGTCTTAGCAGGGTATAAAGGGTCAGAGGCCAGCCTCTGCTTCCTGCTGCCTTATCCCAGAGGCTCACAGACAGCAGCTTCGCTGAGTAGAGGGGTGGCTTTTTGTTCTCTTATCTCTGGAAGCCAGTGACAGCCTGTCCTCTAAGGCAGTGGATAGCAAGGAATTGTTATCGCCCGAGCCTTCCATCAGCAAGGCTTCAGGGCTGCTGATTTCTGATGAACATTACCTGAGCGCCAAAGGGAATCTGTTCTAGGCCTTATCTCCAGCCTGGGTATTCTGCTTGGATTCTGCAGTTTTGGTCCCTGAGAGGCCATCACTGAACTCAGGGCTGTCCTTGGGGCACCTAGATAAGGATGCTGGCGGGGGGAGGGGGTTCTCCAAAGTCAGTGGTGTTGAGAGAGGGGTAATGACCAGCTGGCCATCTCCTATCACCTGTAGGATCAATGCACTGCACTGGCCTGGCTACATCAGAGGCACAGAGCTTCATTTGAAAAATGTTCCCAGATTCCTCACTCAGCTGTGTGGCTTTTTACTGGTCTTTCATTTGTTCATCATTTTCTCCTTCCATTGAACAAAAGAAGAAATTGTATCACCCCCATGGACAGAGCTACAAGGCATTGCAAAAACAGGAAAAAAGCAGGAAAAAGGGAAAGGGAAGAGAAAGAAATGGAGGTAGGAAGGAAAGGGGCGGATGTGGAAAGGGAAATGGAGAGTGAGTCTCTCTGCAGCCAAAGACTGGTGTGATATTTGTGAGGCTCGACTTGTCAGCTTGCCCAGTGATTGAAGAAAACTATTTGGCTAAGGCAGAGAGAGTGAGACTAAGGTGATCATGATATTGGATAAAGAAGGACTGGGAGAAGTAAATTAGACATTGCACAGCATCCAAAGAAGGTGAAACTAAATGCAGTGGGTTCATATGTTTGATTTGCAAAGCTAAAGTCATCATGGCCAAGAAAATAAGGTGGAGATTTACCATCAGCAGCCCAGAGTTATTTCCAAAGCAATGGTGAAAGTATGGGGTTCTTGTTTTGGGTGCCTATACATAGTTAATACAGGAAATCATATGCCTGGGCCTGCTCTATTTACAGCCATGATTCAAGAAAGAAAGATGGCATCTGGGGGCATGCTTAGAGCAAATTCATATGTTTCAAAGGTAAAATTGATGGCTAGAAAGAGGTTGAAATTATGCTCAGCTTGGATCAAAGCATTTCAGCTGAAAACAAAGGAAAGTTTTAATAGAAAACTTTGCCCCTCTGAAAGTGCCCACCTCACTTTCCAGCTGTAAGAAACTTGGAGGAGTTGACACATTTGCTATACCGTGCTCTGCCACACTCATCTAACCCAGCCACTAACCTTGTGGAGGAGATTCTTCATAGTGCAAGGGAAACACTGGAGGTTCACACCTGTAATCCTAGCTATTCAGGAGGCCGCAATCTGATTCAGAGCTATCTGGGTCAGGAAAGTCTGTGACATTCTTATCGCTGATTAACCAGCATAAAGCCAGAAGTGAAGCCATGGCTCAAGTGATAGAGCAGCAGCAGCCTTGCCTGAAAAAGTTAACGGACAGCACTCAGGCTTTGAGTTTAAGCCTCGGTACCAGGGTACCCATGCATACATGCACACACACACACACACACACACACACACACACACACACACACACATCATATGCAATTTCATTTGCTTTTTTTTTCTTTTTCTAGTGCTAAGGAGCATACCCAAGGCCTTGCAATATATATATATATATATATATATATATATATATATATTTTTTTTTTTTTTTTTTGCCAGTCCTGGGCTTGAGCTCAGGGCCTGAGCACTGGCCTTGGACTTTCTCAAGGCTAGAGCTCTACCACTTGAGCCTCAGCACCACTTCTATGTATGTGGTACCGAGGAATCGAACCCGGGTCTTCATGCATGCTAGGCAAGCACTTTAACCACTAGGCCAAACTCCCAGCCCAGGCCTTGCATATATTAAGCAGACATTTCACCACTGATCTGCATTCCCAGCCTGGGATCAAAGGCATGTTCCTTTTAGAGATTAGGAGATTGAGGTGCATAGTCAAGACCTCTCTACAAGCAACGTCCATGCCACTCCATCCCTACTCTTGTGGGTAATGTCATTGTAGACACATTTTTTTATGTCAATGCTGGGGCTTGAACTCAGGTCCTGGCCACTGTCCATGAGCTTCTTTTACTCAAGTCTAGTGCTCTACCACTTGAGCCACAGTGCCACTTCCGGGTTGCTCTGAGTAGTTTATTGAAGATAAGGTTCTCACAGACTTACCTGCCCAGACGGGCTTTGCTCCATGATCCTCAGGCCTCAGCCTCCTGAGTAGCTAAGTAGCCATTGGTTCCCAGCTTTGACATTTTCT
Organism: Megascapheus bottae; assembly: GCF_031878675.1. Classification (NCBI taxonomy): domain Eukaryota; kingdom Metazoa; phylum Chordata; class Mammalia; order Rodentia; family Geomyidae; genus Megascapheus; species Megascapheus bottae. The sequence continues at coordinate 33,592,464 of NC_143526.1, read as the reverse complement.
TTTTGTTCTAATTTCAGAGGATGAGCTGTATGAGTCTCACACAAAGCACAGGCCAGTCCTCAAATGGCAGTGGTAGGAGATACCAGGCTCAGAAGACAGCATTGGTTAGAAACTAGCACAGATGCTACATTTAGGATGAGATCCCACCCCAGCTCTCCATCATGATCATACCAAGTTCCCATCAAACAACTTCTGGACAGTCAATATTTTCCATGACTCTGGCTCCTCCCAGCTCCAGAAGCAGAGTCTGTGCCAGGCCTGACTTAAAGCCAGTCCTACTTACCTCCTCAGACAAACCAGTGAGGCGGAAAACACAGATAATAAAGAGAGTTAATGACGGGCTTTCCCCAGCTGCCCGAGCTGGCCCTTGGGGAGGTGGAATCAATGAGCTCTTGTGCCGGATTCTCGATTTCTTCATCTTCTCAGTCCTGCACAGCCCCCTTCCCTGCCTGCTTGCTGCCTGAGAATGGATAGCAGAAGACTGTGGGGGGAAAATAAGGTTACCCAGATTCTGGAGTTCCTCTGGGTCTGTGATGGAAGCTGGGGTGGGGAGGGGATGGGATTTTCATGACAAATATAAAGCTCGCTCAGCTTCCCTCAAAAAGAAACTTCCTTGAGAGTCCCCATGAAGGTGGCATACATACACGGAGGGGCCTATTCTGGAATTTGTGGCTGATAAATGATACCACTCAATAACTTACTCTGAAGGAAGTGTTATCCTGTATCAAGCACTACAGGTAGTGAAGCATTTAGTCTCTCCAATAGCCTTTCAGCCACAGAACAATTAGCATTCCCATTTTACACAGGAAGAGAATAAGCTCAGAAGTGGTTGTATCTTCCTAAGAGCGTACAACAAATACTTGATAGACTTAGTATTCAAAGCCAGACCATGAACACTCCAAAGTATAGGTATATTACACTTTGTCATGTGAGACCATCTGTCTGTTTCATTAATGTAAGAAAGCTAACCAATCTGGCAGGGTCTCTAAGCAAGTATCTACTATTTCCTGTTGGAGTCCTAGCCCTTTACAAATGAAATCTTGGTTACATATTCTTTTTTTTTTTTGGAGGGAGTACCAGTACAAGGAAGTATTTCAAGTACTGGGAGTATGAATAAAGAAAAGAAAACCAGGGGCTGTGAATGTAGCTTAGTGGTAGAGTGCTTGCTTAGCAAGCATGAAGCCCTGGGTTCAATTCCTCAGTACCTTATACATAGAAAAAGCTGGAAGTGGCACTGTGGCTCTTGTAGTAGAGCACTAGCCTTGAGCAAAAGAAGCTCAGGAACAGTGACAAGGCTCTAAGTTCAAGCCCCAGGACTGGGGGGTGGAGAGAGGGAGAGAGAGAGAGAGACAGAGAGAGACAGAGAGACAGAGAGACAGAGAGACAGAGAGACATAGACAGACTGGCAGAGACAGAGAGAGAGGCTCTTGTATTAGAGCACTAGCCTTGAGCAAAAGAAGCCCAGAGACAGCAGCACCTAGGCCCTGAGTTTAAGCCCCAGGACTAGGAAAAAAAGGAAGATAGGAAAAGAGAGAGAGAGAGAGAGAGAGAGAGAGAGAGAGAGAGAGAGAGAGAGAGAGAGAGAGAGAGAGAGAGAGAGAGAACTGGGTGCTGGTAGCTCATGCCTATAATCCTAGCTACTCAGGAGGCTGGGATCTGAGGATTGTTTGATTTAAAACCAGCCTGGGCAGAAAAGTCCATGAGATGCTTATCTCCAATGGACTATTCAGAAAAAGTCAGAAGAGGCAATGTGGCTCAAATGGCAGAGCACTAGTCTTGAGCACAAATCGGCCGAAGAGGCTCAGGGACAGAGCCCCACAGCCTGAGTCCAAGCCCCAGGATGGCAAATAAATAAATACAAAAACATATTTTAAAAAAAAGAAAGAAAAGAAGAACAGAAGAGCTGAAGGGCTAACTTGACAGAGCCATAGGTGGAAAACCTGAGGACAACTAAGTCCCCTAGCTGAAGAGAGAGTGTGCTCCCCTAGTTGTAGGTGAAAGGGAGGTGGGGGGTGGGTGGGCCAATGTTATTGTGGCTGAGGAGTTTCAAGGCCTCATGTGTCACACATGGCCTCCACCTCAGGCTCTCTTCCAAGTTGGCCAAGTGAGTTTCTTCATGGGGGAAGCAGGGAGATGATACAGGGGTCCCCAGCAAGACAGTTCTAAGATATGGCAGTCAGGGAGGAAAGTGAATGCTTTCAGTTCAAGTCATTTTCCATCAGCCAGTACTGGGGTTTGAACTCAGAGCCTGAGCTCTGTCCCCTTAGTTTTTCCCCACTCAAGGCTGGCACTCTACTTCCAGCTCTTTAGTGGTTAATTAGAGATAAGAGTCTCACGGACCTTCCTATTCAGTCTTTGAATGCAGATCTGAGCCTCTTGTGTAGCTAGGATTACAGGTGTGAGTTAATGGTACCCAGACCTTGGCTATGCATTCTTTTGAGTTATATGGGTGACTTTCGTTTGTTTGTTTTTTTGTACTGGGGATCAAGCCTGTGATTGAATGAATGAATGACGTGATAGTACAATAACTGGTAGTGCTTGTCACTTAGCTAGAATAAACCCATGAAGGAGGCTGAACTTTGGACTGAGGACTGGAGACCAGGCATTACACCTGGGCTTGTCAAATAGTCAAAAGAGCCTCTGGCCCAGCCGTCAGCACCTCGGACAGTTCAACCACAATTATCTGAGTCTCAGGAGGAAATCTTAACTAAACAGGGAGGCATTTTTACATTATCTTTTCTCCACTTCATTATTTAAACAAGAAACCCCTGTGCACACACAAACCTTCCTCTTTGCCCTCTCCAACCTCCCTCTCAGATGACTTGACGCCCGGCCTGCAATTCCCCAGCAAAACCACTAGCTACAATCCAAGCATCAGAAATGCCAATTTTAATTAAAAGTGGAATTTTCAAATCCACCCAAAGCTCAGATAGGATATGGGACACGTGCTGCCCTATGCTCTCTCTCTGGCTGCTTTACTGATTAAAATGGGTGCTGCTCTAAGTGCTTTGTCAAACCTTCACACACACACACACACACACACACACACACACACACACACACAGGCATCCACGAGGAGAAATTGACATTTACACCTTTATACCGACAAGAAAGTGATATATTAGATTCACCCCTAGTGCCACAAAAGCTTGATCATGGCTTAAGGGAGGCATTAAACCAATAGGCCCCAAGTGGTTTGCTCTGTTTCAACACTTCAGTCTTTTGGGTTCATTCTCAGACTGCTGCTGGTAGACATAGAAATCACCCCATTTCTCTCCCACTCCCTCATCTTCCCAGTCAGTGCCCTTTGTGCCTATGCAGAAACTGCGCTCCCAGGGTTTTACCATATTAATGAATATGAGGTCAGATAAAACCTCCCTTAGGCAGATTCCTTGACTCTTACTTCTATAGATTATGACTCAATCATTTGGGATGTGGATCCAGAATCCGAATCTAAGCAACCATCAGCTGATTCTGGTGGAGCCTTTAGATTATACTCTGAGAAAAGGTGCTTTAATAATCCACAGAAAGTGGGCCAGCAGGCTCTGTGTTCTGGAGTGAGGCAGGGTGAAACTCTGTGAGGGGTTTCCAGATACAGATCCTGCTGAGCTCTGACCCCTGAATTGTAGTGTTCTTGGGTGACCCATTTTCTCTCTGTGTAACCTTTCCTTTAGTCTTTGTAAATGAAAGATTGTGCAACAGACCACACTGGTTAATAATCTTAACGTGCAGAGATCTTCTGAAAACAAAACTGCCAGATAGCAGAGGTGGAGAAGAGCTAGGAACAGGCATTTCATAGAGAAGGAAACACACAGACATTTGAGATGAAATCAATCAAATAGTGACCGGACTAATAAAAATAAGAGTTCCCTATTGTTTTAATCCTGTTGTTCTCATTTCTCTCTCTCTCTCTCTCTCTCTCTCTCTCTCTCTCTCTCTCTCTCTCTCTCTCTCTCTCTCTCTCTCTCTCTCTTTGTGCCAGTCCTAGGGCTCAAACTGGAGGCCTAGGTGCTTTTTCTCAGTAGCTTATTGAAGCTGAGTACAGACTGTCTTTCCCAGGTTGGTTTCAAACCTCAATCGTCAGTTTTCAGGGTAGTTCAGATTACAGGCGTGAGGCACCAGCATATGGCTTATTTCTGATTTTTTTCTTCTTCTTCGTTTATTTATCATCATGGTGAGGGAACTGGGAACCTTGTAACCTAATAATACCCAAGGCTTAAAGGGTGTGGAGAAACAAGAATTCTCTATATCATGGGTGAAAGTGTGAATGACTGCAACTGTTTGTGCAAGTAACCTGTCAGGGGATATTAAGATAAAAAGTGAATTCTTTCACTCAGCAACTAGGCTTTGGGACTCTGTTCTACAGAAAGATAGGCATCAGGGAGTATAGATATAAGCGATGAACATTTACTGAACATGGTTTGTAGTGGCTGGCTGTATAAATTCTTCTGCATCTAAATTCAAGAATATTTTGCAGCTATTCGATGAGATCTACTTAATGTGAGGCAGGAAACTTTACACGTGCTACATAGGGGAAATTCTGGTAGGTACAGGCAAACGTAGTTGTTTGTCAAACAGGACTCCAATTGTTCAGGAAATAAGAGCATGCATAGACAAATGGGAATGTACCTAGATAAAAAGTTTCTGGCCGGGCATGGTGGCTCATGCCTGTAATCCTCGCTACTCAGGAGGCTGAGATCTGAGGATCATGATTCGAAGCCTGGCTGGGGAGGAAAGTCTGTAAGACTCTTATCTTCAATAAACTACTCATAGAAAGCTGGAAGTGATGCTGTGACTCAGGTGGTAGTGTGCTAGCCTTGAGCACGAAGAGGCTCAGAGACAGTGCCAAAGTCCTGAGTTCAAGCACAACACTTGCAAAAGAAAATTAATACTCAGGATAATACATAAAGGAAGGAAAGATGTAGCTCAAGTGGTTACAATGACAACCTTGAGTGAAAAAGTCAAGTGAGAGTACAAGGTTCTAAGGTTAAACCCCCAAACTGGCTCACAGACACAAACACACCCATAGAGCAGAATGTGCAAATAGTTATAAAGTAAACATCACAGGAACAAATAATACAATTAATTACTTAATACATGGGCAAACAAATTTAACAAAGTTCTTAGAAGAAATATAAATACCTAATAAATACATGAGAAGTTTTCAACATCCTTAGCCATAAAGGAAATATAAATCAAAACTACACTAAGATTCTATTTTATCCCAGTCAGAATGGCAATCACCAAGAAAACAAACAATAAATGCTGACTTGAAGAAAAGGAACTTTTATACCACCATTACTGGTGGTAATGTAAACTAGTGCCACCACTATGGAACTCAAAAAACTAAAAATAGACCTACCTTCTGACCTTGCTATACCACTCTTGGGCTTTCATCTGAAGGAATCTAAATCAGCGTACAGTATACCTTCATATCCATGTTTATCACAGCTCTGTTCAATATAGCCAAACTGTAGCCTAGGTGACCAACAACTGATTAGTGAATAAGGAAATATGGTGTATGTATATATATGCATATATTCTGTAATATTTCTACATCATGAACAAAAATGATATTACTTCATTTGTCAGAAACCAACTTGGAGCTCATCATGTTGAGTGAAATAAGCCAAGCTCAAATTGCCAACCACTGTGGGACACCAATACTTCTTTCACTCTACATCAAGATTCCTTTATGTCCAAGATTCATGGACACCCAGAACCAGGCGCTCTTCAAGGGAATGCCCGTTCATGCATACACACGACAGATCCTCCAAGGGAGAGGCCCAGGACTCTGAAGGTTAATTCTTTTGTGTGACCAGATTTCTCCTCTAGACTCTCATCCACCATGAGACTTACAGTAAGGAGCCCAGGCAATGCCCTCCCTCTTATTTGCCCTTCCTCCCTCCGCCCTCCCTCTCTTCTTCTCACTCCCTTTGAATATCATCTCATTCATACTCTGGTGCACCCGGAATTCTCTGAGCACTAAGCCATGTTGTATCTCATAAAGATGATCAAAAGAGAGTCCGAAAGGATTCCAGGCTCCAGGCAGCCTCTGCCATTGTCTAGCATGTATGGGCATCTACATGAGCACGCACATAATCAGACAGGACACTGGTTCCAGGAAGTTCCCTAAGTGTCACCTCCAGCCCTCCCATTGTCACGCTAGACTTCTCAGAATCCTATCCAAAGGAGAAACTCGGGTATTGGGGCTAGATTGACAGTTTTTAAAATTTTTTTATTGTTCTTGCATTTTTTTCAAAAACATATCACAAATCCAGACACATCTCAAGGACATAAATAATACAGGTTCAGGTTATCGAATAACCTGAACACCCGCATAACTACCATACAAATCAACAAATAGAGCAGTGCCTGGAATTCCTTCCCATTTCACCCACTATAGTCAACCATTTCTTCCCTTTCTTTCATAGCTTTATCACCTTTCCACACATCACCAAACAACGTGTGTGTGTGTGTGTGTGTGTGTGTGTGTGTGTGTGTGTGTCCTGGGGCTTGAACTCAGGGCCTAGGCACTGTCGCTGAGCTTCTTTTACTAAGGCTAGAACTCTGCCACTTGAGCCACAGTGCCACTTCTGGCTTTTTCTAAATAGTTTATTAGAAATAGGAGTCTCACAGCCTTTCCTACCTGAGTTGCCTTTGAACTGTGATCCTCAGATCTCATCTTTCTGAGTAGCTAGGATTACAGGTGTGAGTTACCAGACCCTAGCACTAATCAACATTTTACTAGTCTTTCCTTTTTTCTAGGGTCCTGGGTATGTTAGGGAAACATTCTAGTTCACTTTTGCATGTTTTGATTACTTACCCATGCTGCTTATGTAGCTTGGTTCATTCATTTTCATTGAGCCATAATACTCTGTGTCAAGTGATTATGTCACAATGCATCATTCTACCCTTCATAGGTTTTTGAGTTGTTCTAGTCAATGTAGCTGTGGTCATTGTATATGTGTATGTATATGTCCCTGGGCTGTACACATACAGCTGTCTCTAGAAAGATGAAAATTTCTGGGTCAGAGGGTTCACATATCCCAGCTAACCAATTTTTTTTTTTGCCAGTCCTGGGCTTGAGCTCAGGGCCTGAGCGCTGTCCTTGGACTTTCTCAAGGCTAGAGCTCTACCACTTGAGACTCAGCACCACTTCCAGCTTTTTTCTATGTATGTGGTACCGAGGAGTTGAACCCGGGTCTTTGTGCATGCAAGGCAAGCACTCTACCACTAGGCCAAACTCCCAGCCCCTAGCTAACCAATTCTAAAAGACTTTGGCAATGTACAGTCCCCCAAAAGCAAATAAAGGAGAATTCTCAGCATGCCAATCTCCCACCAGAATTCTTTTTTTTTTTTTTTTTTTGTCAGTCATGGGGCTTGAACTCTGAACCTGGGCGCTGTCCCTGAGCTCTTCAGTTCAAGATTACTGTCCTATCCCTGGAGCCACAGTGCCACTTCCTGGTTTTGGGTTAACTGGAGATAAAAATCATACAGACTTTAGTGCTAGGTTGGCTTTGAACTGTGATCCTCAGATCTCAGCCTCCTGAGTAGCTAGGATTACAGGCGTGAGCCACCACACCCAGCTTCCCACCAGAATTCTGTGGGTGATTTTTTCCCCCTTTCTCACTCCTCTTTCAGAGGGCATTCCCTTTCCCTAGTTTCTTGTTGATCTTGCTAGCTCCAAACCATCATTAAGGACTCTTCCTCCTAGATGTCTTCTGTAACTCTTATAATCTGAGTTATTCGCCACCTCATGGATTCCTGACCTTCTCTCCACTACCCTCTCCATAGAAGGTAGCTCACAGCACTGATACTGCCTATTTACTGCCATGTCCCTTCTCCAGCCTGCCACTGCCAGACTGGGCACTCCCTGCAGGCAGGGAAATGTATCTAGCTTAGTGTCCAGTCCACAGGCAGCTGCCCAATCCATAACCTAAATAAACCAGTGAAATACAGCTCTTCCTTCTGTCCATGTCTCTCCCTAGCCACTGAGAGGCCAGGTGAGATATTGAAGAGTTTCCAGACAATTGTTGCCAAAACAACAAATAATAACTCTAGGGAAATTAATTGTCTGAGCTGACTCTTTCATTAATAGCTCATCAAAGGGCTGTGAGCCCCCAGGGGTCTCTTAAAAATAAGTAAGTGATCAGCATGGAAGGAAGGGCTTCCTGTTTCCAGCACCATATCACCAACACGCAAACAGATGCGCCTCCTGCCAATTGCCGGGCCCCGCCATTTAACACAGTTATTACCAACTCCCACTTAGTGAATTATGAGCAAGAGCCTCCGGAGAGCTTTCAAAGATCTTCAAATGGATGTTTAAAAGCCTGCGGCTGCTCAGACAGGCTCAGCTAATGGCATTTATTACTTGGAGGATAGGGTATTTACATAAAGCTGGATTTTTATTAGAATGGTCAGATAGTTCCAGGGCTGGGGGTGAGGGGCAGCTGGAAAGAGGATGAAGGGAGAAGATACAAACATTCAACTTCTATTTCAACAGATTCCTATGGTAGGGATGGTCCTCTGGGGTGCCAGCAGAGAAACCAAGCCTCAGCCAGGAGTTGAGTGACCCTGGGGCAGAGAATAGCCAGGTTCTCCTAGAATGGAAGACTTGACACCTGCACGGTTCATGGCCTTCTAGCCATTGGTTGGTGTGCTGGGAGTTCTGGGTCTTACAGGAGATTTAGAGGAAGCTCAGCCACCATCGTGAATGAAGGTGGTTGAGGTGTTCCTGCTCTCTGGGCGTCAACAATGGTGCTGCAGCTCAGGATGGGACTGCACAGACAACAGACCCTGGAGATCTACCACACATGGTTTCCACTGGTGAGAAAAACTGCATGTGCTCAGAGGCATTCAAAGCTACTCTACTGGGAATGCTCGATTCGTTTTTCCCATAGTGTTACCCATCTTCCACTAAAGACATGCACATGCCAACCAAACTAGAGTTTTTACTTTATCACTTCAATTAAGCTCATTCACTGTTACCTGGCTTTGGGGGCACTATTTTGGAGGGGGAGGGGGGTAGGAGATACATGTTTTCATAAAATTCAAGAAAGGCAGGGAAATACTCAGTAGATCACATGACTTAAAAAATACAACTGATGCCAGGAGCGGTGGCTCATACCTGCAATCCTAGCTACTCAGGAGGCTGAGATCTGAGGATCAAGGTTCAAAGCCAGCCTGGGCGCTAAAGCTGATGAGACTCTTATCTCCAATTAACTACTAGAAAACCAGAAATGGTGCTGTGGCTCAAGGGGTATGGCAAAAGCCTTGAGCTGAAGAACACAGGAATAGCGCGTAGGCCCAGAGTTCAAGACAAAAACAAAACAACTAATAAGAACACAGGATTGGCAGAGAACTAAGTTCTTTCAGCTAAACTGAATAATGTGTGCATGTGTTCTTAAAATTTGTGTATTTGAACCTGGTGTGGTAGATCCATGCCTGTAATCCTAGCTACTCAGGAGGCTGAGATCAGAGGATCGAGTTTCAAAGCCAGCCCAGATGGGAAAGTCCATGAGACACTTATCTCTAACTAACCACCAAAAAAGCCCGAAGAGGAGCTGTGGCTCAAGTGATAGAATACCCACCTTGAAAAGAAAAAACAAGAGGACAGTGCACAGGCCTTTAGTTCAAGCCCCAGTATCTATATACATGCACATAGACACACACACACCCCAAAATGGAAGCCAGTTGTTATTGGCCCCAAGGAGTCTCTCAGTTGCATAACAAAACATCTATGAAATTTTGTTTAAAACAACCATTCTTGTTTGTTAGTTTCTTTCTTTCTTTTTGTCAGTTGTAGAACTTGAACTCTGGGCCTGGGCACTGTTCCTGAACTCTTTAGCTCAAGGCTAGCGTTCTACCACTTGAGCCACAGCTCCACTTCCAGCCTTTTCTGTATGTGTGGTACCAAGTAATCAAACCCAGGGCTTCATGCATGCTAGGCAAACACTCTACCACCAGGCCACACTCCCAGCCCATGATAAATACTATTTAAGTGAATAATTACTACATACTCGGTGCGGTGCTATGCATTACAGTGGAGTACTATCTCATTTCATCCTTATCATTATCCCCATTTTGCACCTGGAAAAACTGAGGCTTACACAAGGCCCATTGATCATAAACGGCAGATGTAGTTGCTTAGAACTAATTATCTGCCTGCCTGGGTTTTGTTTTGAGATAAGGTTCTTCACATAGCCCTGGATCACCGGCCTGCCTCAGTGGAGGTCTTCCTGCCTCAGCCTCCTGAATGCTGGGGTTACAGCTGTAGCTGTTTTAAGTACTACATATAGAAGGGACTGGCACACACATATCTGACAGTACATAGCTATGCAGAGATACACAAACATGCCCCCAGAACCTAAGCTACATATGCGCAGTCGGTACATGCATATCCATACATGTTCTCACAGGCGCACACACAGGCAATGCATGGCTCATGCCTGCACAGGCAGGCATGGGGTCATACCTGCCAGCCCCCTTGCTCACTGGGGCACTCACACTGAATTCCCTCCTTGGAAGGAAGGGAGAGGGGTAACTGAAGAAGAGAATGGGCAGGTGGGGCCCACGACAGGTGCAGACTTGCTGTCCTCAGCCCTGGCAACTCCAACTGCTTTAGACATCTCTCCTCTCGGCCTCAGTTGCCCAACTGCATCATGGGATGGGAGGTTTCCGCAACATGGCTCTGCAGAGATTCCAGCTCTTTGAAAGAAGACGTCAGGTGAGAGGACTTACAAGAGGGTCTCTCAGGATGCGCGAACCCCTTTGAACCCCCCTGACATCAATTAGCACCACCCATTCTTTTCATCAAGTGTGGTCGGTTCCAGATCCCCCTCCCAGCCTGCCAAGTTGAGCTATTCCTAATGGAAACTCTCCACCTCCACCTCCACCCCTGGATCACAGGAGCTTCACTCAGCACCCATGTTTCTCATCCACTGCCAAGCATGGTCACCTGAAGGAACTTTGCCGGGCCTGCCCATCCCAAGGACGCCTCCACCTTGCCCAGGTAGAGAGCTAATGTTGGTACCTAGCCCTCCTCACGTGCTCCCGTCTTCTTTCACTCACCAAACGTTTTCTGGGCAGCTGCAGTGGGATAAGTACTGATCCCAGGGCAATGAGAGCACCTTCCAGGAAGGGCATCCAAGCAGTCACTCCAGGCCTGGTAATGTCTCCCTCCTTTCTTCTCTCAGATGAGAGGCCACCACTGTTAAAATCCTGCACCCTGTTCAGCCAGTAGCCATGAACTTGAACCAAGTGTTTCTGAGCCCTTCTACACAAAAGTGAATTATTTGTCCACCCCCGAGCACCCCTTCCTCAGAGGACGGGCAGCCACCACTTGGTCAAGGCAACAGCAGAAAACCAGACAACAGAAGCTCACACCTAACAACCCAGCTACTCAGGGGGCTGAGATCTAAGGATCGCAAAGGCAGTCCAGGCAGGAAAGTCTGTAACACTCTTTTCTTCAATTAACCACCAGAAATCTGGAAGTGGCGCTTTTGCTCAACTGATAGAGTGCTAGCCTTGAGCTGAAGAGCTCAGGGACAGTGCCCAGAGTTCAAGCCCCACAACTGACAAAAAAAAAAGATAACAGCAGAGACCCAGGCCTTCCTCTGGGCAGGACACATGTGTGTGTGCATACACACACACACACACACACACACACACACACACACACACACCTCAGGTAATAGCATCTCAGAGTACATTCCATTAAAAGAAAAAGACCGTTGAAATATGTCTTCTTTTTATCAGCCTGCTTCTCTAACACAAGCTGATCAACAACAGCAGATTTAATTCAAATGAAATGCACGTTCTCTGTGCTATAAAAAATGACTTTATCACAGTGGAGAATGATGAGAATAAATAATATGTGGGTGATGGAATACAGGATGTCCACTGACGGGGGAGAGAGGGTGGAGATCGCTATCTTGGTTTTGCCTGGGTTGGGTTGATGGTGCTCGCAGAGGCTGTTCTGCTTAGAGTAAACACCGCTCCAGACAGACCTGGCAGCCACAGCCTGACCCAGAATAGTCATCCTGGGCTGCACTGCCCCCCAGCCCTGCAACCCCTGATTCCACTGATTTGTCAGTGCAAAGAAAAACCAGCAGTGAGATCTAGAGCCTGCCTGCTGAGTCAAACACCGGCTCTTCGGTGTTGGTGGCTTTGTGGTCTTAGGTAAGTAAGCTGGCTCATCTCATTGTGCTGCCTCACTTTCTCCATAGGGATAATGGGGCTACTGACTTTGCTGCAAAGATAAAAATGGCTGGCACACAGGACACAGAATGGTTTTTTCACTGGAAAGGCCCCAGTGCTGACATGGTGATAAGGCTGTCTATTCACTTTGACCGCTGCTGTATTTCTGGGCCTGGGCCTCTGCTCAGGAAGGAATCACCTTGATGAGGAAGAGGCTTGTGATGGGTATGACTTTGACCTTCTCCAAAAAGCCATAGCCTTCACAGGCTGTGACTTGGTGATAATGCAATCTGAGGGGCTCTCATCTTGGGTTCTAATGGTGGCCCTGCTGCTGAGTGGCTGTGTGTGCATTCAGCCATTACCTCTCTGGGCCTCCAGACCTCTTACAGTTGATGGGAGGCCTAAATAAGAATTCATTTGCAGCAGGTTGACTCGACCCTGGAAAGAAGGAAGCACTGGACACATATCACTTACGTGTAATCTAGCAACCTGATGACAACGCCTCTCATATTCTTGCTCTAGATTTTGTCTGCTGGGATTAGAATGAGCCATTCAGTGATGTATGTGTTTAGCAAACATTTGCTAGTAAGTGTTGAGGCCAGTCTTGTGCCAAACCAGCAAAGCCTAGTTCAAGCCTGTCTCTCTCATTCATTCATTTATTCAAGAGCAATGCTTCTCCAGGTCTCCAGGATACTACAGAGGGCAGAACAAAGCCCCTGTCTTCAAGGAGCTCACCACTTAGTCATGGTAACAGCAGCAAACCAAGCAACAATGGCTCACACCTATCAACCTAGCTACTCAGGACACTGAGATCTAAGGATCGCCAAGCCAGCCCAGAGAGGAAAGTCCATGACACTCTTTTCTCCAATTAGCACCAGAAAACTGGACGTGACGCTGTGGCTCAAGTGGTAAGAGGGTTAGCCTTGAGCTGAAGAGCTCAGGGACAGCGCCTAGATGAGTCCAGACAACCATAGGTGAGCAATGCTGTGACAGGGCAGCAGAGCAGGGATAAGAGCCATCTCACAACAGTAGGGAGTCTAAAGCCTCCAGGAAGAGTAGAAAGGGGCCTGGAGGAAGCATGGAAAGGCAACTAAGAATGGAAGAAGCTGCCCCCAGCAGGTATCTGCCCGCTTCAGCATCCACACCCCAGCCTCATTCCTTCCCTGGTTCTCAAGAGGGACCACCATCTACCAGGTAATGGAAGCCACTGTCCTGAATGGACCTTCAACTCACCCCCTCTCTCCCCTACTCCTACACTGAACCAGCCACGGATTCTGTAGGTTTGGCTCCCTAAACAGCTCTTTTCTGTGTGTGTGGGGGGGGGGGCAGTAGGCATGGGGACAGTGGTGAGGTTTGAACTTGAGGCCTGCGTTCTGTCCCTGAGCTCTTTTGCTCAAGGTTTAAATGCTCTCCCACTTGGAGCCACAGTGCCATGTCTGATTTTCTGGTGGTTAATTGGAAATAAGAGGCTCATGGACTTTCCTGCCCAGGCTACCTTTGAACCATGATCCTCAGATCTTAACTTCCTGCATAGTTAGGAGCTCCCAGATCCTATAACTCCTGAGTCCCCTCTGTCTAGCTCCCATCCACCTGGCTTGCCATCTTTCATCAGGATGACAGCAGTGGCCTCCTCCCTCTATTCTGGCCTGCAGTTTAACCCCAAAACTTCAGAGCTCTTTCTAGAATACGAATGTGACCAAGCACCACTACCCACCTTTGCCCTCAAGTAAGGTACCGGATGCTCTGGCTGGAATTCAAGGCACTAAAAGACCCAACCCCTACTCCATACTTGGCTTGTGAACCAAATAGACTCTCCCTCTCCAGCAGCACTTCCCGCAGCCCACAGGTTGGGTTTGGGTGTCCTATGCATCCTTCCCCAAATCTTAAAATGGTGTCCACACTGATTGAAACAAAGGAGGAGCAGGAGAGCCCTAGGCTGGACAGTGGTCTGGACACAGTCCAGTTTAGCTCTCCCTTCCCAGCTGGGATTGTGGCCTAGTGGTAGGGTGCTCCCCTAGCATGCATGAAGTCCTGGGATTGATTCCTCTGTACCATATAAACAGAAAAGGCCAAATGTGGTGCTGTGGCTCAAGTGGCAGAGTCTAACCCTGAGCAAAAAGAAGCTCAGGGACAATGCCCAGGCCCTGAATTCAAACCCCAGGACTGGCCAAAAAACCAACCAAACAAACAAAACAAAACACCCCAAACCAAAAAAGCTAGATCTCCCTTCCCACCTACCCTGCACCAGGGACAGAGGTGGGAGGTGGAGGGATGGAGACCAGCTGCAGTTGCACCCTATCCCAGGCACAACCTAGAACAAAAGCTTGATGCTGGCCTCCTGCACACTGCGCATGTGTGGTGGGGCTCTGGGGTTCTACCATCCTCCTGGAACCCTCCGGAGTGACCCACTGAGGAGTGACTGCTGGGTCAGTGGCTGGGGAGCCTCTTCAGGGGGGCAGCAGGTGGGGTGGAGGGACAGCGGCCTGGAGAGTGAGGGGGCCGGAGGTGGGTAATACCAGCACCCTTCCTTGCCAGCTGTGCGTGGCTCGCTCTGCAGTAATTAGGGAGGCTGAGGAAGAGCCCTGCTTTTGCATTTGCTGGTTAAGCACAGAATGGAGCTGATTGTAGAGGAAATGAAAGCATCATGATTAAACAATGCTGGGACTGGCAGGATGCCCCCTCCCTGCCCCACTTAAAAGGAGAGATCGGAGAGACAGACAGACAGACAGACAGAAACAGAGACAGACAGTTAAGGACACCTGGAGATGGGAGAGAAAGGTCATATCCCAGCTGGAGTCTGGGAGGACAGACTCTGGAGCTGGACACTGAGGCTCTAGAGCCCCTGTCAAGGCCAAGGGCAGTCAGGTTAAGTTTCCTGAGCCTCAGTTTCCCCATCTGTAAATGGGGGATGCCTGGGACTCTAACCCCCCTGGACTGACTCAGAATCAAGTGAGAAAGATCTTTGTCCCTGGTCCATGGGACAGTGACTGGCCTAAGAGCATCTCACTGATGATGGCTGCACCTGTGGGCCCTACAAGCCAGCAGAAGCACCTGCTAAGTCGACGCACACCCAGGGCTTTCTGTCTTAGCACACTCTAGCTTCTTACAACCTCATAGGAACAGCATTGTTTCTGTAGAGTGGGAAACTAAAGTATCCGCAGGTTAAGTTATGGGTGTGTGTGTGTGTGTGTGCGCGCGCGTGCGTGCGTGTGTGTGTGTGTGTGTGTGTGTGTGTATACTAGATTTAAATGGAACTATGTTTCATTTTCTGTCCTCCGTAAGCACTAATTCTGAGCTGTCTCAAATGTCAGTGTTCACATTTGCAAGAGACAAACTAGATGTCCCCTTCTCACAGACCAGTTAGGAGATATCCGCTCTTAAAAAGTTTGTTGCTTCCTAATAAGAAATCTACTCATGATCAGAAAGTGGAAAGCCAGCTGGACCCTGGAAACTCATACCTGTACTCCTAGCTACTCAGGAAGCTGAGATCTGAAGATCAAGGTTCAAAGCCAGCTCAGGCAGACAAATCCCTGAGACTCTTGTTTCCACTGAACTGTTAAGAATCTGGAAGCAAAGCTGTAGCTCGAGTGGTAGAATACCACCAGCCTTGAGTGAAAAAGCCAAGCAAGAGTGCAAGGTTTCCAGTTCAAGCCCCAGTACACACACACACACACACACACACACACACACACACACACACACACACACACACACAGAGTAATCAATGGGTCAGGGCACGGGAAGAGTCCTGCCTTTCAGATCTCATCCTCCCTGGCACTCCAAACAAAGCCAGAACTGTCATAATTGCTATCATTAGACAGGAACTGTACAGGACCCATTTTACATCCATTACCACGAGCCTTTGATGCTTGGATTATCACCTTCACTTGGCCAATGGAGAAACTCAGGCTCAGAAACATGCCATTCTTCATGAGGGAGCGGGCAGGGGCCTGGTCCTAGGCCTGGTGAGGGAAGCCAATGCAGCTGGCTAGGTAGGGAAAGGGAGGAGGGGGTAGAGAGCCAGAGCCAGAGGCAGAGCCAGCCTGGCTATGAATAGTTAAAAGGCAATTACAATGCTAATTTGCAACACTAATGACTACCTCAGCCACGCCTGCAGACTGAAAGGCACTGTCAACTCACCAGCAGGGTTGTCTCCTTCCCCTCCCTGCCCCCAATGGCTGCTCTGTAACAGAAGGCTGGGTTCCTTGTACCCCAGATAGACCAGCCCCTTGTCCTGCACAAGATTTAACTCTGTAGGGTCCTTCTTTCTTCCTTTTTTTCCTCTATATTCTTTTCTCTCTTCTCCTCCCTCCTTCCCTTCCCTTCCTTCTCTCTCTCCCTTCCCTCTCTGTCTTGTTTTATAAGCTGATCAGTAGATTTAGGATTGGACCCCAAAATTTGCCTCTCTAAGTTGTCACATTAAGGATGCTGCCTGTTCACCCTTGAGGGCCCTGCTCCTTAGCCTGCCCCTCTCCTTGTCCTGCTGTATGACATTGAAGCTCTACCCCATGCCATTTCATTCCCAGGCTTCTCTCTCTGTCCATAGCTCCCTTCCTCATCTGTTGTCTGTCCACTGACTGAGATCTTTTTGCTCTACTCAGATAGAAATCATGAGTAGGTCAGGGATAGTTCTGCTAGTGGGCTGGACTGATAGGTACAGAGATTTATAGATCTGAGTCCTGAGAACTCGAAGCTTATGGCTCCAGGTTCTAGAGGCCAAGTTGGAGGTTTACTGTTTGACTTTAATTGAAGTCAAGGACTCATCAGCTAGTGTGAAACTCAGTTCTTAGGAGCAATCAATGGCAACAGTCAGTGCCCAGCTAGTTAAAGCTCCTAAAGCTTGGGTCTTCAGATCCATGACTCCTAGCAGCAGCCAGTGAATGAGTGCCACAGGCCCAGATCAGTCTGTCTCAGAGGCCAGGGGCCAGTGGGCTGGGAAAGTACATGCAGGATACACACCTGTTTCCTGCCTCAGCCTCAGCAGACATCACTAATCAATCATATCCCACTTCACCCAGGAACTCACATCGGAGATCCAAAGGTCCATGTCCACTTGTGCAGAGTTGAGACCTTAATTCAAAAAACTATGTGTCAGAAGCCAAGAATGACAACTCCTAAACCCTTCACAATCTCTTTAATCGCAAATCACTATGTTTAATTGTTTGACCCTGTGCCACCTCCAAGAGTCCAGCTCCCCAGAAGCTTAGACTTCAGCTCTCTTGAGTGGCTGGCTGGCTGGCTTATTTATCATTCATTCATTCATTCATTCATTCAGAGGAGAGCTTCCCTATGTTGTCCAAGCTGGCCTGGAACTTGCTATGAAGTGCAGGCTAACCTCCAAACTCTTGATCCTCCTGCCTCACTTTCCCATATGCTGGGATTACAAACGTGTATCTCCATGCCTAGACTTACATAGCATTTTGTCCTGGAGCTTACGATAGGGCCTGGCATGCATCGAGTACTTAAATCATGTCTCTGCGTATTTGAGAATCTGTGAATGGAAAGGAAAGCTCTCCTGGAGTCTCAGTTGATCTACGCTTGCATCACAGGCTGACATAAATGGGGAATAGCCAGGTCTGCAGGAATGGTTCAGAGGTGGAGCACTTGCCTGCATGGAGGAGCTTGATTTGCTTATGATTCTGTGAATGGAGGGCTCGATCAGGGTTCAGCTGACGTGTGTCCTTTGTAGAGCACCATCAGGCCTCTCTCCCCAGCCTGGCGTCACTGGAGCCTTGGGAGACTGCTCCACACGCTACATGGCCTCCTTGAATCATGGCGGTTGGAGGTCCATGAAGGTACGGCTCTCAGGACCCATCCCAGGCTGAGTGCGGGCATCATTACTGCCACAGCACCGGTTCTGGCTAGAAAGGACACAGCTCAGGTGAAGAGGAAGGGAGTGGGCTCCACCTCTCTGCAGGAGAAGTGACAACCATTTGTAGTCATCTTTAACAAGCCACATGGGAGAGATTAGGGTTATAGTACCCAGTGAGTGCTCTATAACTGTTTCCTCCTCCTCCTCCTCCTCCTCCTCCTCCTCCTCCTCCTCCTCCTCCTCCTCCTCCCAGTCCTCCTCCTCCTCCTCCTCCTCCTGCTGCTGCTGCTTCATGAGTGAATGAACTCATTTAACTTCGAGGACTGAGACTTCCCATCCGTGGCTTGCCACCCATGGGCCAGGCTGTCCTGTCTCCCCTTTGCACATGTTCTGACTAGAAGAGTGATGGGTGGCTTGCTACCCCCAGCCTGGCACGTGGAAAGCAAAGACTTAAAGCCCCCACTTTGGGTAGGGGCTTCTTTCACAAGAGGCACAGGTAGGGACTCAGAGTCTGGGCAGCCGAGGGCCCATTTCCATCTCACTGATGAGAGTTGGAGAAAATGCTGATTTTTTTTTTTTTTTGAGCACTGGAGACAGAGAGCAATCTGGGTTGCTATGCAACCAGCGCCTGTGCCCAGCTGATAACACCAGAGGAATTAACTGTCCTTGTCCTGCAGACTCCGGAGGAGGGGCTGCGATCCTGGACCACAGACTCCCCTCCCCGCCTGCCATCCTCTGGCCCCATTATGGAGGGGCAGGCAGGAGCCAGGTCTCAACCGCCTCCCCTCATTTCACAAAGAACACCCAAGTGGGCAGAGGGACTTGCCTCCTACCAAGGGGAAATCTTGCCGCTGGTGAAGAGGGGCCTCCTGAGGGCCCCTCAGACTCGGGGTGTCTCTGGCCTCTTTGATCTGCAAATGAGCTGTGAATTAAAAAACCAACCTGAGCAGGAAGGAGGCAGTGAGAAGGGCCAGGCTGGTGAGGGGCTGGCTGGCCTGGGCTGGGGACAAGATGGGCAGAATGAGGCCAGCTCCCGGGGCAACAGAGAAACACATGTACAGGCCTGGCCAAGGCCCAGCCAGCACTGTCCCTGCAGCAGTTCCCCCAACCCACGTCCAGGAGAAACAGCCCAGCCAAGGACAGAACTGGCTGTGGGAAAGGAGGTGGGGATCCTAAGGAAACAGAGAGGTCCACTCTCTGAAAAGCCTGGAGAGCCCAGCCTCTTAAGGAGCCGTGGGGATGGGCAGGTGAGACCTAGGGAGATGTTACACTGTAGTGTGACGCATGTTATAACATGGTGTATATTATGGTGTGATGCATGTTACAGTATGACATGTGTTATAGTTTGTTATGTGTTCATTTCCTCTACTCAACAGATTCCTTAAAGACAAAGATCTTCTCTTGTAAATCGTGGAAATCTGTTCCATGGTCAGACTGTAGGAACCTGGAAATTAATAGGGTGCTAAGAGTGAAAATGGCTGTCACAAGGGCCCTGGTGCCAGGGGAAAAATTGTCACCAACTCCTGGAGATGGGGGCCCACACCAAAAGTGAAACACAGATATTTCCTGTAAGATGTTTTATTGTTTCTATAAGTTGTGATGCTGCAATGGACAAAGCAGAGACAGATTGAGAAATTCTCTGTCCCCAATCTTGGCCACCACTGTAAATAAAGTCATTTTTCAATTTTTATACGTATCGAATTTTTTTTCTACTAGTGCAAGCAAGCATTGGGATCCAGAGCCAGGTATTATGGCTAAAAGCTCTGGTAACAGAACCTGGGTTCAAATCCAGTCAAGTATACCTGTGTGGTCTTGGGCCAGTCACTTTGATTTTCTAAACACTGGTCTTCCTGGCTATAAAATGTGAATCACAACAACAATAATAATAACAGTAAGATACCTAGGCACTGGTGGCCCACACCTATAATCCTTGCTACTCAGAAGGTTGAGATTTGAGGATCACAGTTCAAAGCCAACCTGGTGAGGAAAGTCTGTGAGACACTTATCTCCAATTAAGCACCAAAAAAAGCTGGAAGTGAAGCAATGACTCACTAGCCTTAAGCAAAAGAGACCAGGGACAGAATCCAGGTTCTGAGTTCAAGCTCTAATACTGGCCCAATAGTAGTAATAATAATAAGATAGACTTGTGATAAAAATGAGATAAAGCGGGGCTGGGAGTTTGGCCTAGTGGTAGAGTGTTTGCCTAGCATGCACGAAGACCCAGGTTCGATTCCTCAGTCCCACATACATAGAAAAAAGCCAGAAGTGGTGCTGAGGCTCAAGTAGTAGAGCTCTAGCCTTGAGAAAGTCCAAGGACAGTGCTCAGGCCCTGAGCTCAAGCCCAGGACTGGCAAAAAAAAAAAAAAGATGCTTTAGCTAAATTGCCTTCTCTGTCATTGAAAATTGGTCCTTTTATTTAGCTCAGCCTAGAATGCTAAGCCCTGGGTATAGTATCTCCCATGCATGGCTTTTCTTAGTCTGTAACCCTAGTTTCCTTCTGCTGTGCTAGGCAAAGGACCAATGTGCAAGTCCTGTAAATGGGAACATGGGAGAAGCCAGAGTAAGGATGGACAGTCAGGGCCTACGTGGGCAGCCACTGTCAGAGGTCAAGTTCACAATCCCTGCCGGGTGCTGTGGTCAGCAGGAGTGGCTCCCTCCCTACAGCCTTCTGTGCTGATTTTCCAGCCTAGCACTGAGCAAGAAGCTTTCAGGTTACCATAGTTACCATTTCCTTTGCCACTTAACACAGTGCTAGGCTCCACGCTCAGCGCTGTGCCAGCATTAGCTCATTTACTCCAGTGCTCAAGCCCAGGATTGGCAAAAGAAGAAAAACCCACGGACAGCACCACCCAGTTCCTGTGTTCAAACCCCAGGACAGGGGGTTAAGGGGGTCGGGAATAGAACTTTGTGACTTAAGGAGTCCTTGGTGGATGGAGGGAAAGTGGAGCAGGAAATGCTAGCTGCCCTCATCTCTAAACTCAGATGCAACCTGGTCCACAGGGATGAGCAGACAAAGCTTGCAAAGCCTCACAAAAGGATGGTGCTGGTTGTCCCCCTGGGCCTTTCTCAAGTGCTCTACAGGGGAAAACAAGGTCCAAGCCAGGTGAGCACAGCGTGCACGGGTTCTGTGAAAGAAGCTGGGAAGAGCTTTGCTTTGAGTCTCCTTCCACTAGAGAAGAAAAATCTCCCCAAAAGAGGAAAGTGGGGTCTCTGCTCATCAGGATTTCTGTGCATGTCTTCATCCCCCCCCCCCCCCCCGCCCACTCTGCCCCTCGCACATTTTGTGCCCCTCCCCCTCCCACCCCTCAGATCCATCAGCGCAGATTGTTCTCCGGATCCCCTCCGTCCAGAGCTCTTGATGGATTTGGTAATTGGGATAATTACGGTAATTTTACCTTAAAGACTGCAGCTGCAGATTCCCTATTGGGAAGACCCCCTCCCTGGGCCTCTTGCCAGCCAGTGTGAGGGATAATGACAAATGATTGCCACTTTCCACTCTCCCACCCTCCACAATGAAAAGTGGCTGGGTGGGAGGTGAGAAGTCGTCCACAGTCCCCTTGTAGACTCACCCGGCAGGGGCTGGAACAGCAGGAAGGGATCTCCAGGAATTGCTCTCTTTTGCCTTTCCACTGGTCTGGCTCTGGGAATTTGCATAGTGCCTCCATGATATTTACTTCAGAAAACACTGCCCCAAGTCTGTGGATGTAGTCCCCACACAGATAGCTAAAACCCCCCAACGGCGCACATCCCATAGTCTCCAGGTGGGAGAGGCAGGGAACAAAGATGTGTTCCTGAGTGTCACCTGAGATCCACCAGGTTCAGGCCAGCACCTGCCACCCACATCTGAGCCAGAGCGCGAGCTGCCCTGCCCTCCAGTGGCAACTTGGGGAACTTCACCCTCACCCCAGGCCAAAGGCTGGGGCAAATTTAGGAGAGATTTTTCTGATTTTCTATTCAGAATGCTTCTCAAAGAGGAGATGGGTGTGAAGAGTGTGCAAGAAAGATGCTTTGGGGGTGTCTGAGGCAGTGAGGACTCCCTCCAGACTTTGGGAGCAGATCACCAGAGCAATCTTATGCAGGGACATTTAGTTGTATTTAAAGGCAAATCTGGGGTGGGCTCAAGATTCCAGGTTGGTGGCTTTCAGAGACCTGTTTCATGTTCCTGCCTCTTCCCTATCTGGAATACCATGAAAACTCTTCCCTGCGGCCCCTAAGCCCACCCTTCCCCACCCCCTTGTTAATGTCCAGGCTTAATCTGCTGAGTTCAAATGCTACTTCCTGGGAAGGCTCCCCACTGCCTCTACACCCCTCCCCCAGAAGGGAAACGGAAGTGCTCCTTGGTGAGGTCACATTGGCCCCACCCAGCTGGAGATGTGCAGCCAGCCTGCACCAGGCTGGAGGTGCCCTCAGCCATCCCCCTGGGAACACCCCTGGACCAGTGAGAGGTGGGTATCCCCAACGTGCTTTCCATAATGCTGTTCCCCACCCCTCCAGCCCCGCCCCACAGCTCTAACCCCATCTGCTCTCCCCATCTTGAGTTCTCTCCTCCCCAGTTCAGCTCCCCTTGGTCTTCCTGGCACCATTGCCCAAATAAGCTACTTGTCCTCTGGGTCTCAGCTCCAGCTGCCCTGGGAAGGCCTTTCCTGACCTCCCCAAACCCTCTCCCATGTTGCCTGCACCCTGTTTCCCTGCCTGATCATGTTTATTTTCTCACTGTCTGAGATCTATCTGGGTCTCTTTCCACATCCCATAACACATGGGCTGGAGCCCCAGGTCTGCCACCCAATCCCATGTGGCCCCACTAAAGTCCTTCTTTCCTGGGGAAGCGTGCCCAGATAGGTACCTTCTCTGTCCAAGAAAAGGCCTCCATCTAAAGCCGTCTTCAAGTTTCACCTTCCTTCCTCTCAGAAGCTGGGCGTGGCAGGGAGCAGTAGACAATGTGGCTCCTTGTGAGGCCTGTCTTTCTATGACTGCTTCCTCATTTTTCTCTCCATGTTCTAGATGGCAGGGGAAGAGCCACGGTCTCTTCTCTTGTTCTAAGGACATCACTCCTGCCTTTTTGTCTCCTCTTTCTACCTTCATTATCTCTCTAAAGGCTTTCTGTGCAAATACAGCCACCTTAAGGGCTGTAACATATAGATTTGGAAAGCACATATTTTTGCTCTGAACTAGGCTCCTAAAAGAACTATGAGCCCAGCCTGGGCCAGCCCAGATTCAGAAAACTCAGAGAAGCTGGACTCCCACTGTAAGCTGTGCTAATCCTGCAGTGGGAAGTCATCCATCATCACAGTGCCACGGGTGTGGGGGGTGTAGAGAAAGATGAGCCTCAGATAGCCAGCGAAGATGAATGGGGAAACTGACGCGTGATTAAACCCAGGTCCTTCGCAGAGCTCCAAGAACCCTCCAGGGCACCTGTCTTTCTTCCTTCTTCTATCCAAGGTTGAAGGACTTTTCTTGTCCAACCAGGCCCAGTTACTTAGCCCTCCCTAGTGAGGAAGAGAGGGAGGAAGGGAGCTAGGAAGGAAAGGAGGAAGAGAAAGGAACAATGGGACCAGCCCAGGTGCTGGGAACCATTCAAGAACAAAGCCATTCACCATCATATCAAGCAGCCTGGCTCTTGTTAATAATAAATAACGAAAGCACGGATGGGCAGTTGCTGCAGGTACTTCAGATGTGTTTTGCTCTTTTGCAACTATCAAATAACAAGGTCAGGGTTAAATCAAGGGAGAGGGTCACAGTGTCTGGAGCAAATAGAAAAAGGACAAGAGGGCATCACATATTCAGTCACTCAGCCATTTTTTTTATTGAGCATCTATTCATTCCCTCATATCCATAAAAGTGAGAGAAAAGCCCATGTGGTCCCTGCCTGTATGGGGCTATATCCGAGTCAGGAAGGCAGATGATGGAAACTCAGTAAATAAGATAATTTCAGATTGTGTGAAATGCTGGGAAGAAAATGATTTAAAGAAGCCAGGTGTTGGGAGCTCACACAAGTAATCCTCAGTACTTAGGAGGCTGAGATATGAAGATTGAAGTTTGAAGACAACCTGAGCAGGCAAATCTCCAAGTAACCAGCCAAGGGCTGAAACTGGAGGTGTGACTTAAGTGGTAGAGTGCCAGCCTTGAGTGGAAAAAAGCTAAATAAGAATTCAAGCCCCAGTACCAGCACAAAAGAAGAAAGAAAGGAGGGAAAGAAAGAAGGAACGGAAGAAGAAAGGAAGGAAGAAGAAAGGAAGGAAGGAAGAAGAAAGGAAGAAAGGAGAGAAAGAGGGAAGAGAGAGGGAGGAAGCTAAGAAATAGAGGAGAGGAGAGGAAGCAACGGAGGAGGCTAGCGACGGCCTTTGGAAGGATGGGACCTCTGCACTGGAACCCAGAGGTGACCAGGGGCTGGCTATGCGTGCTGCTGGGAAGTTCAAGTGCAAAAGCCCCAGAGCAGGGGTGAACTGGGAAGCCATAGAAGGAGACTCCGGTGGCTGACTGCGCAAAGTGAAGGGGAGGAGAAGGGAAGGGACGTGGCACCGGGACACAAACAGCCTCACAGCAGAGAGGGGACAGTGACTGCAACCCTCATCACCGTTACCATGACAACGACCACTCCCATCACTTCCATCCTCGTTACTGTCACCACCACCACTGTCATTTGTAATCACTGTCCACACAACCACTACTGCCATGTCACCATCACCATCTCCACAATCACCAACACCATCACCACCTTTATCAGCAGCAGCACTGCCACGGGCATCCAGCCCTCCAGCTCTTCCCATGTCAGTGTCCAGCGGTCAAGGTTTCTCAGGTCTGTCTCTATCGCTCTACTCCAGGCCTTCCTCTGACCACTGGACTCTCCTCTGGTCTGGCGGCAGGCTGGGTGTGTAAGGAGCGAATGAAGGCTCTCCCCCCTCAGAAGCAGCCCGCAGCCTGCATGCACTCGTCTTGGGGAAGGAGGACTTGGGCGAGCAGCTTCTCCAGTTTCTCAGAGTCCAAGTACATCCCTACTGGCCCACAATGGCAGCTTGCTTGATAATGTATCCTTCCACGGGGGGCTGCCCTTTCTTTCCCACACTCTCTTGTGCACCCTGGGATCACTCGCTGTTTGCACTGGAGTCTCTGTCTTGGGGAGACAACCTTTGCAAACACGCGCATTCATCCATTTGTACAGATCGCACACTGAAAAATGCACAGACCGCGTAGATGACCAGTCACAGACCCATCCGTGGTTATCTGCTCATCTGGACTTTTCTAAAGGATTGTGTTCAAGGCTTCTCCCCAGAACTGTTCTAGACCTGCCTCTTGTTTTACACCCCTCCATCACCCGAGCTCCCAGAACCCTCGCCAATGTCTCCAACCTCCTCCTCCTCGCTGGCTGAGATGGTGTCAGAGCGCCCCCTGGTGGTCCCTCGCTGTCATTTCCACAGCCAGGGGATGGGAACTGCGGGATGGGGTAGTGCTTCACCAGAGGTCTCCTCCCACCACTGTTCTCCATCCACTCTGGTTTTAGGAGAGATTCACAGCCTCAAGAAGCTCCACTGCCTCGTCCCTGCCCACACGTGACCTCCACAGCCAAGTCTTGAAACCCCACCTCACAGAGCTGAGGATACCAGCTGCTATTGTCATTCAGCTTTTTAACCTGGGCCAAACTCCTGGCCCCAAATATTGCTTTTAAAAAGGTACATAGGCCAGGAGTTTGGCCTAGTGGTAGAGTGCTTGCCTAGCATGCAGGAAGACCCAGGTTCAATTCCTCAGTACCACATACATAGAAAAAAAGCCGGAAAGGTGTTGTGGTTCAAGTGGTAGAGCTCTAGCCTTGAAAAAGTCCAAGGACAGTGCTCAGGCCCTGAGCTCAAGCCCAGGACTGGCAAAAATAAATCAATAAATCAATAAAAATAAAAAGGTACATAAAACTGGGTGTCAGTGGCTCATACCTATAATCCTAGCTACTCAGGAGGCTGAGATCCGAGGATCCTGGTTTGAAGCCAGGCCAGGCGGAAAGTTCCCCATAAGACTCTTATCACCAATTAACCACTCAAAAACTGAAGTAGTGATGTAGCTCAAGTGCTCAAGTGGTAGAACACTAGCCTTGAACACAAAGAGGCTAAAGGACAGCGTCTAGGCCCTGAGTTCAAGCCCCATAACTAATACACAAAAAAGGTGCATATGCTGGGCCTGCCTTTGATAGCTCACCCCTATAATCCTAGCTACTCTGGAGGCTGAGATCTGCGGATCAAAGTTCAAAACTATCTCACACAGAAAATACTTTTTGTTTGATAGCCCAGAACCTATGCAGGCCAAGCAAGTGCTCTACCACAAGCTATGTCCCCAGCCCTTTCCTGTTGTAATTTGTTTAAGATAGGGTCTTACTCTATAGCCCAGGCTGACCTAGAACCTGCTTTCTTGTTCTCTCTCTTCCTCCCTTTCTTTACTTCCTTTCTTTCTCTCTTTCCTTTTTTTGTGCTGGTCCTGAGGTTTGAACTCAGGGCCCTATGGACAGTCCTTAAGCTTTTGTGCCCCCCAAGGCTAGTGCTCTATCTCTTGAGCCCCAGCTCCACTTTCAACTTTTTTTTTTTTTGCCAGTTCTGGGCTTGAGCTCAGGGTCTGAGCACTGTCCTTGGACTTTCTCAAGGCTAGAGCTCTACCACTTGAGCCTCAGCACCACTTCCGGCTTTTTTCTATGTATGTGGTACCGAGGAATCGAACCCGGGTCTTCGTGCATGCTAGGCAAGCACTTTAACCACTAGGCCAAACTCCCGGCCCCATACACTTTCAACTTTTTGGTTGTTAATTGGAGATAACAGTCTCATGGATTTTGGTGTCCAGGCTAGGATTGCAGGTATGAACCACCAGCACCCGTCAAATCTAGAACTTTCTTTGTAGCCAGGCTGGTTTTGATCCTTTTGCCTCAACTTTCAGAGTACTTGGATTGCAGACATAGGGCATTGCACCTAGCAACAATTTATTTTTGGTGATGTGAAGGTTTAAACTCAGTATTTCCTACTTGCCAGGTGGATGCTCTACCACTTGAACCACGCCCCTAAGGCCAATAACTTTTAAAGGCTTCCATAGGTTTGTGTGTGTGTGTGTGTGTGTGTGTGTGTGTGTGTTTTGTTTTTGTATACAGCTAGTCCTGAAAGTATCTTGCTCCATAGCCAGGGAGCTGGCTATGTCCCATCCCAGTATCCACTCAGCCAAGTTCCACTGAGAGCAATAAACTCTTCCATCCTCAAACATGCTCCAATTTAATAAAGTCACCGAAACTCCATTCTGCCAGGCCTGCAGGAACACACAAGGCACACAGCTTCTCTCCTGGCAACAGCTTGGCCATTCCCCTCACAACTCCCTCGCCCCCACTCCCAAGCAGAAGCTTAACTGGAGACCAATTCCTAGTTAATTATAAAAATTGGCTTCTCTGCTCTATTTATGCTTGTGGGAGAAACTGCGAGTCAGCGCCTCCTGTGTGTCTGTTTGCGCCCCCATGCTGGGTCGCAGCTCAATTTCTTTAGCTGCTTTGCGACGAGAGTGGAAATTACCAGCATCTGTGTATTTTCGTGACATTTTGAAAACTGTGGCAACTAAACCAAAACAAAAGTCGTCAACGGTGTCACCATTTGATAGCTAAGAACGGAAGGGGAGCCATCATTTCTTTTGGTTCAGTGTTCTGGGGAGATCAGAGAGAGGCCAGGGACCATCCAGGAAGAAATCAAACACTTGCAACTTGAAAGGGGCACATTTTCCCCAAGATTGCATCTTCAGCTTGGCCAAGAATAGTGTAGCCAGAGTCCTTGAGTCTTCATTAGCAAGAGAACAACAGGATGTATGTTTAGCACACTCACAACATTCGTTCAGAGCCTCACAGAATCACTGTCTTCCAGATTGTTCTCTTGCCAGGGTTGTTGATACACAGCATATGCACAAAAGCACGCAAATTCTAAATGTATTACAAGGCTGTCTTTAGCCCTAACGTAATGTTGGTTTCGTTGTTGTTGATTTGGTGTCAATACTATGGCTTGAACTCGTGGCCTAGAGGTTGTACCTTAGCTTTTACACTCAAGGTTGGTGCTCTACCCCTTCAGCCACAGCTCCACTTCCCATCTTTTAGTGCTTCATTGGAGTTAAGAGTCTCACAAACTTTCCTGCCCAGGTTGACTTTGAGTGACGATCTTCAGATCTCAACTTCCTGAGTAACTAGAATTTTAGGTATGAGCCTCTGGACCCCGGCATGACTTGGCTTTTAAACACCTACTGAGAGGGCCAGGAGTTTGGCCTAGTGGTAGAGTGCTTGCCTAGCATGCATGAAGACCTGGGTTCAATTCCTGTACCACATACATAGAAAAAAGCCAGAAGTGGTGCTGAGGCTCAAGTGGTAGAGCTCTAGCCTTTAGGAAAGCCCAAGAACAGTGCTCAGGCCCTGAGTTCAAGCCCCAGGACTGGCAAAAAAATTAAAAAAAAAAACAACTAAAAAACCTGAGAACACCACTATATGCCTACTAGCAGCAGATCCATCCCAATGCAGTTCAGTGCAACAGTCCATGTAGAGAGTGCTGTGGACAGAGTCCCGGGAAGATGAAGAATCCACCCAGATTACCCTCCAAGATTTGAACCCAGGTTGCAAGCTCCGGTGAGTGCCAAGCTCTTACGAGCCCTGCCTAAAGGTTTTAGGAGGCCACATGCTATAAAGAAAGAGATCCGGGGCCGGCAGTTTAACCTAGTGGGAGAGTGCTTGCCTAGCATGCATGAAGACCCAGGTTTGATTCCTTGGTACCACATACACCCAAAAAAGGTGGAAGTGGTACTGTGGCTCAAATGCTAGAGTACTAACCTTGAAAATGTCCAAGGACAGTGCTTAGGCCCTGAGTTCAAGTCCCAGGAATGGCAAAACAACCACCACCCCCCCCAAAAAAAAAAAAAAAAAAAAAAAGAGATCTGCTTCAGGAGGCAGCAGCAGGAGCCCGAGGCTGTGTTGTGTCCCCAGAAAGACCAAGGTTGGGGGCCCACAACACTGTAGTCTGAGGCATACCTCCCTCCCATTGCCAGCCAAGTGTCTTGGGCTGAGGGCTGGAAGTTCAGAGCCTTTGGCCCAACATGCATTGTGGAAGAGAAAGTCTTGCTTTGCAGGACTGCTGTGGTGACTTAAGAGAGATCTGCTGCCAGCATGTAGCAAGTCCATGCCTTCCTCTCCTGCCTACGACGCTGGTACCTGTGGCCCGGGTGAGCCCAGGGCTGGACACAGTGCCCACACTGTGTGGCGATGAAGAGCCCATGGGATCTGGGGAAGGAGAAGCCAGGGCATCTGGGGCAGTGCCGCCACGCAGGCAGCAGGGAGTAGGGCATATTCTACCATGGGCTTGCACCTGGGACTCCCAGGTCTGCTGCTTGTTAAAGGGCTGACAGAAGTACAGGCTAGACAGGAGGAAAGAGATGAAACCAGGGACACGCCCATTCCCAGACAGCCTCACACCTGGGCAGAGAACCCCCTGCCTGCTCTGAGGGTGGGCTGGCTCCACCAGGGCCACCTTACAAAGCAGGCATGTGCGCACACACACACACACACACACACACCCCACAAGACCACGAGTCTGGCCCACCTATACCTGATCTGTGAAGCAGAACAGTATCTTTAAAAACAAAAACAAAAAGGCAGATAGGTGGTGGTGGCTCACAACTGCAATCCTAGCTCCACAGGAGGCTGAGATCTGAGGATCACAGTTCAAAGACAGCCCAGGCAGGAAAGTCTGTGAGACCTTTTCTTCTGCTAATTCTGGGGCTTGATCTCAGGGCCTGCACGCTGTCCCTCTTTGTGCTCAAGGCTCGAACTCTACCACTTGAGCCATAGTGCCACTTCCCTGTCAGACTCATTAACCACCATGAAACTGGAATTGCTACTGTGGCTCAAAACAGAGACAGTTGCCAGGCTTTGAGTTCAAGCTCTATGACTGGAAAAAAAAAAAGTCATAAGCCTGGCTTGGTGGTACATACCTATCGTTCCAGCATGCAAGAGGCTGAGGCAGGATCAGGAGTTTGAGGTTAGCCAGTCTACACAGTTAAGACTCTTGTCTCAAACAAAACAAAAGCAAGCGAAAAACCAATAGCTCAAGTGAGACCAGTAGTGTGCACCCAAGGCTTTATCTTGCTTGTCCCCTCCCTCTGAGCCGTCTTGGTGCCTCAGTGGCATGAGGATGGGTGACATTTTTCAGCTGATGAAAAAAAGTGGCGCCCAGGATATACAAGTGGCAAGCTTTGGGAATGGGACCACAGCAGAGGTGGGGGAGGGTGGGGACCTGCAGAGGTCTCCTGGGATGTTGAATATGATACACCAGGAGCTGGCTGGGAAGGGGACAATGGATCTTGGTCTATGAAAGGAAAGTCACCCATTTTTAACAAGAATTGATGCCAGTCTTGCTGGGGACAGAACAAAAGGCTTCCTGGTGGAGGTGGCCTCTAGGCCCAAATAGAAACTGAAGGCTGAAGGCCAGAGAAGCTGCAGAGGGCCTTGGGGACACAGAGGGGAGTATTCCTCCAGCAAGCATTCTGTTCTTGTACCTTCTGTAAACCACAATCCCTCCTCCTGGCCAGAATAAATACCATGGCCTCCCCAGGTTGTCCTGGCTTTCTTTACCCACTTTCCAGGCTTCTGGTGACAGTGACTATCCTGGCAGTATACTTACCATCAAGAAATTCTGTTAAGTGCTGGTGGCTCACACCTGTAATCCTAGCTACTCAGGAGGATCTGAGGACTGCAGTTCAAAGCCAACCCTGGCAGGAAAGTCTATGAGACTCTTTAAGCTGGAAGTAGAGCTGTGACTCAAGTGGTAGAGCACTAAACTTGACTGAAAATGCATACAATGTCATACAAAAAGGACCTTATACCATCATCTGTCCCTCACCTCAGGGGATCAGAGCCTGAATGAAGTTTCTAGGCCTGAGTTCAAATCCCTACTCTTCAGTGTGTCTCAGTTTCTTTGTCTGTAAAACAAGGGTAATCAAAAATGCTACTTCAGAGAACTTTTGTGAATGGCCATCCATTCACATATGTGTGTGAAGCACATATCAAGTACCTGGGCCCCAGACACCCAAGTGTACATTAAACACCAGTGATTCCATGATTCCATCATTACAGGACACTTGGTAGATTCCCCATAGGCTTTATCAAATACGCACTAGCAATTCACATCCACCTAAAGCCTACTGAAGGAAGCTCAGAGCAAGACTGTTCTTTGAACTGTCTGGGCCTGACTCCCCACAGCTGATGAACAAATAGACTTGACCAGGCTCAGAATCGACCATGTTCTTCTGGGCATAGGAACCCCCTCACTTCTTGAACATGGATCCCCAGATTCTGTCACAGCTCTGACCCGGGACTGCTGAGTTCAGTAGTCCATGCAGGACTGGAGCTCCAGGATGATGGTAGACAATAACTAATTCCACTTCATGGGTCCAACATGGAGGAGAGCGTGTGTATGCGAGCACGTGAACGTGCACGCGTACGGGGTGTCTCAGAAAGGATCCTCAGTCAGCAACATCTTCTCTCCTGCTTCCGTGGTAGCTGTGGCCCAGTTGAGCAAGCCAGTGGGGGGTTGGGTCTAGAGATAACAGTGATAAGAGATACAGATCAACGGGGGTCTATGAAAGGCTCTATACCGATGAACAAAGTAGAGTCTCATCTCTACCCCTGGGCAGGGAGGGGTGTGTGTATGTGTGCTAATTACTGGGTCTTGAACTCAGGGTCTGTGTGCACGTGCACACACACACACACACACACACACACACACACACACACACACAGCTCATAATAGCAGAGCATGGCTTAAGACGCCTAAGCATGGGATTCTGTGTGATTTCACAGTCACAAGAGCTGGCCCCGTGAGCATACTCATGAGGGGACCGGGCCCTCCTTTGTGATGGGAAAGGTTGAGTAAGACTGTGCAAGGGTCCTTGTTTCTTAGGCCACCTTGTCCCTCCATTTAGACACGGTAGAGAACATGGAGGACAGGCTCTGGTGGCCTTGGGGACAGAGGTGAACATGGAGAGGTGGTGGTAAGAATAGAATCATTAGGGACTTGCTGTGGGTGGGTGGGCCATGGGTGGGAAGAAGAAGCTGGAGCTGTCCCCCAGGAGTAGCTCAAGCAGCTGGATCCATGGAAAGCTGAGGGCAGTGGGTGGAGGCGGAGAAAAGTGAATGGCGATCCAGCTGTTGTCTTTTGAACAAGAGGCAGAGAGGAAGCATGGCAGAGGTGATATGCTCTGTACCATGGAAGACACAGAGCCAGACTCCAGGTGGCAAGAGGGCAGAGCATCAACATAGCAGCTTCCTAGGCTTTGGGCATCCCAGGGACTCCCTCTAAGGCCCCTCACCCTCTCCATTTCCCCTAGAAAGGCCTTACCTGGCAGAGCAGGCTCACTGGTAAAGTCTTTCCTCCTCTTGGTCATCGTGTAGCACCTCTTGGCAAAACTCGGCCAAACCTTTGCTCCAAGTTTCCCAAGTGAGGCATACATCCGAGTTGCTTTCTTTTGAATCTGTGAAGACCCAAGATACAGCTTCTGGGGTGCTGACATCCTGTCTTACACCCCTGCTCATAAAGTCACCTGTTGTAGTATGTTTGGGTATTCTGAGACCAGAATACCCAAAGTAGAACTATAACTTAGAAGCCAGCACCAAGACCTCAGAAAGAATTAAGAATTAAGAATTGAGGTCCTTGGTGTTATCTGGTGGCTGAGAAAGTGATCAGATCCATCTTTTAGGAGAGGAAAGGCCCTAGAGATGACCTACAACTGAGGCATTATCTAAGGGAGAGATATTGAAGAGACACACCAGCCATATTTCGCAGGTGGGGCAGGGTCAGAGAAGCAGTGACAGCTTGTAGCCAGTTAGTGGTAGGACTAGATTCAAAGCCATCTCTCAGCTTGGCCATCCTGGGGGCTCTTGAAGTCAAGGAATTCAGAGACAGCTTTGGACACCTCCCTCCAAGGACTACTGGACAGGTGAGCAGATGTTCCCTGAACATAACCTACTCTACCCCTCCAGTCTCAGTCCAAATCCATTTCTGGAGACTTCCATTTTTCTTTTTTCGAGTTCCTTTCCAATTGTCAAGTACAACCTCTTCTCTCTTCTCCTGGTCATGGTCAGAGGTTGAGCTGTCTGTTTTGTCCTTTCTTATCTCCATATGGTCTGACCAGGCAGCCCCCCCTTCCTTCTCTTCCCTCAGCTTGGGAAAATGCCAGCTCCTGCTTCTTTGTGGCATTTTCTGTCACCCGTTGGTCCTGAAACATCTTTGGCCCTTCTGAGCCAGCCAGCCAAAACTGGAGGATGGTACAGCTGGGAGGAGTCAGAGCAGCTCTTATTGGCCTGGAATCTAGCTAATTTCAATAAAGGGACACACAGCAGAAGAGAAAACCCCAGGCTTGGGTCAGGCACAGTGGCTCACACCCATCATCCCATTTACTCAGGAGACAAAGATTGGGAGGACTGTAGGTTAAAGCCAGCCTGGGCAGAGAGCTAATGGAACTCCATCTCAAACAATAAGCTGAGTGTGGTGGCTCTCCTTTGTGGTTGCCTCTGTGTAGGAAGAATGGGAAGGTTCATGGAAGAATGGGAAGGATCATGGTCTGAAGGTGGTCCCTGGCAAAAGCATGAGGACCTGTCTGAAAAAAAACAATTAAAGCAAAAAGGGCTGGGTACACAGTTCAAGGGGTAGAACATTTATCTAGCAAGAAAACCACAAACCTAGATGTCCTGAAACTCAATCCTCTAAACTCTGGCAGGTCCAGATTCTCCCAATGGCCAACACAAGAAAATACTCAATAATACTGAGAGCAGTAAAAATCAATGTTAATAAATGCTTTAATAAAAAGTAATACTGGGAGCAAGAGTTCTCAGGGAGTTCCAGGAGAGGATCTGTCACTATAGGGAGGGCAGAATTAACGAAAGACTTCTAGACCTAGAGAGATAGCTTTTATAAAGGCCAGTTCACTAACTGAGCACCAGTAGCAAACATCTGAAATCCTAGCTACTCGGGAGGCTGAAATCTGAGGACTGTAGTTCAAAGCCAGCCTAGGCAGGAGTCTGTGAGACTCTTATCTCCAATTAATCAACAAAAAAGTCAGATGTAGAGCTGTGGCTCAAATGGTAAAAAAGCCTTGAACAACAATAAAAAAAAAAAGCTAAGGGACAGTGCTCAGGCTCACAATTGAAGCTCCAGTACTATGCATACACTCGTGTGCACATGCACACACGCATGCACACACACACACACAGCACACCTGTTCACAAACAAGCCTGACTCCCAGCAGCTGCTGGGCCCAGTGTCTAAGCTTTGCTTTATGAAGAGGGCTTTGGTCTACCTTGGTCATTTGAGAATAGTTTTAATCAAGCCTTTCTCAAAAGCAAGAGGACTTCAGATTTTTGCCAGGAAATACACTAATTACACAATGACACCCCCACCCCGCCTCAGATGAGGCCATGGGGCAATGGAAGTGGGGTGAACTGCTCACTGGATCTTACAAACATGTGACCAGATTTGGCAGGAGGCATAGAACTCCTCTCCTAGCTGGCCAAAGGTCATGGAGCTGACAAGCAGGAGGTAAAAGGTGGAGGGGTCCCCAAAGAGGCCTCTGGGTGGATTCTGCTTCCAAGAAGTGTTAGTCTTAGCCAGGCACTGGTGGCTCACACCTGCAAACCTAGCTACTCAGGAGGCTGAGATCTTAAGATTATGGTTCAGGGCCGGGAGTTTGGCCTAGTGGTAGAGTGCTTGCCAAGCATGCACGAAGACCCAGGTTCGATTCCTTGGTACCACATACATAGAAAAAAGCCAGAAATGGTGCTGAGGCTCAAGTGGTAGAGCTCTGGCCTTGAGAAAGTCCAACGACAGTGCTCAGGCCCTGAGTTCAAGCCCAGGACTGGCAAAAAAAAAAAAAAGATTATGGTTCAGCCAGCCCATCAGAAAAGTCTGAGACTCTCCTCTCCATTTCATTAGCCAAAAACAGAAATGGAGGGTGTGGCTCAAATGGTAAGAGTACTCGCTTTTGAGCAAAAAAAAAAAAAAAAAAAAAAAGGTTAAAGGACAGCACCTAGGCACTGAGGTCAAGGCCCGGTACTGGTGCATGCACGTGCATGTGCATGTACACACAGACACACAGACACACAGACACAGGCACAGAGGATCTGGTCCTGCTACATGCCTAACCCACTTGCTCTCAGCTTCCCCTGAGGCCACTCCATCCCACCTCCTGCTCCTCTGGGCAGTGGTAGTCAGCGTCCATAATCCTGTGTCCCAGAGAAGTCCAGATCTCAGGGATATGGTATAGGCTGAAATCAATGTGACTGGTCTGTGGGCATCTGAAAAATACCAAAGGCTGCCATATCCTGTTGTGCAAGTTGTTCCCAAAAGCACTCATGCAGCTGAGAAGGCAATGGGCTTACTGCAGCCCCTACTCTACTCTCAGAGCCTCTATGCAGGGAGGGTGTCTTTCACCAATCCACCGGCCCAGAGGGATCATCTCTTTTCTAATTCACACCACAGATCCTAGGCACTGGTAGAAGCACTGAGAACTACAAACATGCACACAGACCTAACTTCAGAGTCAGGGATCCATTTTAGGTTCCTTTCGTAGTCAACCACTTGTATCTGAGCAAGGTTTCCTTCTCTGTGATTTGTTTCAGGATAGCTTGTTCAATTGGGTCCCTGCCCAGCTCCAAGATTAGCACCTAGACTGACCCGGCAGCTCACCTTGGCAAAGTAGGACGTTTAACCAGACGATCACCAAGAACAGCAGCAAGACCATGGGCAGGCAAAGCCAGAAGACCAGGAATGAAAATGTGAGGTCGTTCACCAGCGGTACCAGTGGGTACTTCATGGTGCATGTGCAGCAGAGCAGGGCCTGTGCTTTGGCATGGGCACACAAGGTGCCCCTGGGACCTGGCAGGCTGGGCCATGCTCTGCTCTTAGTCCAATTGTGACTGAGCAGTGATGGTGATGGTGACATAACAAGGAAGTGTGTCTTCAGGCAAAACTGCATGGGAAGCTGGGAAGGCTGGCATGGGTGCTGGCATGGCTGGGAGCAGGGGCCATGAGACCATCTGACTGAGAACGAATGCCCTGGTTACCCAATGAGCAGCCTGGATTTCCCAGCATAGCCGCCACTCAGCTCATGGATACATCTCTGATCTTTCTTGTAAGACTAGAATAATAGAAGCTCAAAAAACAGATGGGAAAGAAATTACTTCGTGTGCTGGTGTGTGTGTGTGTGTGTGTGTGTGTGTGTGTGTGTGTGTGTGTGTGTGTGTGTGCTGGTGTGTGTGTGTGTGTGTGTGTGTGTGTGTGTGTGTGTGTGTGTGTGTGTGTGTGTGTGTGTGTGTGTGTGTGTGTGTGTGTGTGTGGTTAGACCCCACCACAGCCAGTCAGGTTGCCAGGCCCTGTCTTTCAGCTACACATGTGCACATCCTACCACCACACTTGTGCCCAACCAGGGAGTTTAGAGCTTCATCAGGTTTCCCAAACTGCTCTAAGAGTTCAAAGTGTAGATTTTATAAGTGAAATCTCCCAAATTAAAAACAGTAGATCAGGACTTGTTCAAGTGATAGGACCCCAAGCAAGTAAACCTGAGTTTAAATCCCAGTACCAGGAGGGAAAAAATTTGTATCAAACTTCATGGTTGGCTAAATCCATCTGCCAGGCTGCATTAGGTCACAGTAGATTCTTCAAGTGATTAACCTGGAAACTTCTACACTTGTCCTAATTTTCAGTGCAAAGGACACTCCCAAATGGCATTTCTTCTCCGTCTCCTCTCTCAGTCATCCACTCACCAGGTAGTAACCTCCTGCCTGGCAGGATCCTGTCTTTCTCCAATCTGGAGGGACTGTGGCCAGGCTAGAATCCTCAGGGTGAGGGTAAATTCACGCAGGATCACAACTGGTGCACTGTCTTCTTTCGGAGGCCCTTGGACCGCCCACCTTCATCATTGCCAGCAGGTGGGTGAGGCTTTAGTAAACATGCGGATTCCAGGCTCACTTTCATCGGCTGAGTCTGATCTCTGAGAGGTAAAGGGCAGACTCCACATACCAGGGCAGACTGATGTAGAGACAGGGTTGAAGAGCACTGGTTACAGTCAGGCAATCATTCCAAGCCAGGGACAGCTGCAGGAAGTGTAGCAGGCTTAAGAGGTGACATGGAAGGACCTGGGAAGATACTAACCAAGGGAGAAGGGAACTCAGGCCAGCTACGGGGAAGAGTAGGGGAGAACTGATACCCAAGAGGTTTAGTGGTTGACAGGGCCCCAGCCTTGCTATGGGATTGTATGTTCCCAGGAGAGATCTGTGCAAATAGGATTCAAATAGGCACCCATTTGAATAGCCCAGGGAGGCTATGCCAGGGGCAGGGAAGTTGGGGCTGAACTGATTCTCAGGTGTTGGGTCCGGGAGGCTTGGTCAGAGATAGCTGAGCAGCAGAAGTGATACACCTGAACACACATTTTCTTGCTATAAAGCTTTCCCAGATGGGCTGGGAGTTTGGCCTAGTGGGAGACTGCTTGCCTAGCATGAATGAAAACCCAGGTTTAATTTCTTGGTACCACATACATGGAAATGCTGGAAGTGATGCTATGGCTCAAATGGCAGAGTGCTAGCCTTAAGGAAAGCCCAAGGACAGTGCTCAGGCCTGAGTTCAAGCCCCAGGACTGGCAAAAAAACAAAACTAAACTAAAAAACCATTGTCAGACCACTGTGTAGTCAGCTTCCTCACTCACTAGATCAGGCCAGAGACCCTGTGACTGGCTGGTATCTCCCAGCCCCAGGTTCTGGGATAACTGGTATCACCTAGTGGGAGGGGATAGGGGCAGCTTTAGCAGAGACAGGCACAGCGCTCCCCTCAGTTTCAAATGGCCCAGGCAGCACACAAAATCTAGGCATTGTGGTGCTAACCTGGCCTCAGGGAATCCTCGTTGGGCAGGAGTGTCTGTGTCTCCCCACTTCCCGACTTCCCAGCCCTGCTAGAACTCAGCTTCACTGAAGGCAGATAAACTCTAGGGTCAGAGCCCCTCCTTCTTTCCTCCCCTCTCCCCAGCTATTCCCAGGCTCCTCCATAGAGTCCAAGTCTTTTAAAAAGTATGTTTACAGCAGAACATCATGAAACACCCTTCATGGGGGCGGGGGGGTGAAAATCCACAGATCTAGCCCCAAAGGGTAGTTGGCTGAGCAGAGCCCCCTGGAAAGTATGATTTAAGAGCACCAAGCAGGAGTCAACGTCCCCGCTCCCAGCTTGTAACCCAAAACACACAAGGTTATTAGATAAGAATCTCCTTAAAATTTAATTGACTAAATGTATTACATTCAGTTTTCAGTAAGTTTTTCTGGACAAAGGATCTGCATAAATACAAACTTGTGGAGTTTCTTCCCTAGTGACGGAGATCAAACACAGGAGGCGAGGGGCACAGGCACACTTCCTATTTACAGCTCGCCTGTACTTTACACTTCAGTGCCAGAAATA
The DNA here is from genome assembly GCF_031878675.1 of Megascapheus bottae. Classification (NCBI taxonomy): domain Eukaryota; kingdom Metazoa; phylum Chordata; class Mammalia; order Rodentia; family Geomyidae; genus Megascapheus; species Megascapheus bottae. The sequence continues at coordinate 33,553,980 of NC_143526.1, read as the reverse complement.
TTTACAGAAATACAATAAGAAAAACATCATGTCTTGGCAACATACCGAAAGTCATACAAATTGTAAATATGGTTTCAGGCAAATTATGATACTGCTTAATTTTTAGCCACAACTGCCAAGCCCTTCAGAGGAGAAAGAAGTCTTGGTCACTGCGGGAGATGTGAACTTGGGAAACTTTTATTTGCTTCAACAAATAGTTATTGGGCGCCTACTAGATGCAAGGCACTGCGGAATCCCAAATATAGCTTTTCCCTCACTACTAAAAAAAAAAAAAAGAAGGCCTGGGGCTGTAGCTCAGTCATGGAGCACGAGCTTAACAGGTATGAGGCCCTAGATTCACTCCCCAGCCCTGCAAAAATAATTAAATCAAATCACAAAACAATGTGAAACAGGGTTAGTACTTTAGTACTTTAGAGAAAACTACCCATTGTGTGGCTTTGTCTGGCTCCATACTATTCAGATGGATCCTCCATCTC
>NC_143526.1:30423909-30565804 GCF_031878675.1 Megascapheus bottae | reverse complement strand
TCAAAGCTGCATGAAACTGAGAAGCGCTAATTAGAATGCTTTGAAAAACAGAAGAGAAATTATCAGTATAAGAAGTGAGAAATATAGTAATTGGAACTTAAAACTCTCTTTTGGGTTCAGTAGTAAATTGAAAATAACAGGAAAGTACTGAATTTGAAGACAGAGCAAAAGAAATGATCTGCTCTGAAGTTTTTGCCATAAGGAAGTGACAGATGTTAGAAGAGATACATATGTTTAACCAGATTTATACAATTCATTCTTGTATCAAAACATTATGTGGTAGCCCATGGATATGTAGAATTTTATGTATCAGCTAAAATGAAGAAGAAATGTTTCAAATGGAATGACAAGACAATAATTTTTTTGCTAGTCTTGGGGCTTGAATTCAGGGTCTGAGCACTGTTTTGGGCTTCCTCAATGCTAGAGCTCTACCATTGAGCCACAGCACCACTTCCAGCTTTTTCTATGTATGTGGTACCAATGACTCGAACCTGGGTCTTCGTGCATGCTAAGCAAGCACTCTATCACTAGGCCAATCTCCTGGCCCAGACAATGCTTTTTAAAACAAACAGAACCCTACAGATAATACAAAGGTCTAGCTGTAATATCACTGGAGTTTCAGAAGGAAAGGAAAAACAGTGCAGAACAGAAAACTTGTTTGGAGAAATGTCTTCTGTCAAGACAAAATGTTCAGCCAATGTGAAATAAAATAAACCAAAGAAATCAATGTTATAATACTTCACAATCAGACTGTTGAAAATGGAAGACAAAGAAAAAAAGTACTTAAAGCATGTTGAGTCAAAATGGTGTATTACTTACAGGAAACAATGATTTAAAGGCTATGGTTTCTCATCAGAAATCTGATACAAAAAAATAAAACAATAACATTTTTAGCATGCTAAATGAATGTTAATTCAGAGTTCTATATCCATGGAAAATACTCATGGTAAGTGAGCATGAAATAAAGGTACTCTCAGATGAAGGGAAACTAAGAATTCATTGTCCATTGATATTTCCAAGACAATATGTTGGAAATGAACTCTACAACCTGGGAGGGAAGGGGAGTGAAAGTGGGAGAAAACCAGGAGTAACAATGTTCAAGAAGTAATGTACCCACTACTGTATAAATGTAACTGTAACCTCTCTATACACTACAGTGATAATAAAAATAAACTAAATTAAATTTTCAAAAAAGATAAGGAACATGAAAAAAGGAATGTATTATCTGTAGATCTGCTTGGTTAAAATTACTTAAAAACAAACAAACAAACAAAAAGCAGGGCTGGGAGTTTGACCTAGTGGTAAGAGTGCTTGCCTAGCATGCATGAAGACCTAGGTTCAATTCCTCGTTACCACATCCATAGAAAAAGCTAGAAGTGGTGCTGTGGTTCAAGTGGTAGAGTTCTATCCTTAAGAAAGTTTAAGGACAATGCTCAGTCCTTGAGTTCAAGCCCCAGGACTGGCCAAAAAAAAGAGGTCAGAGAGAAGGGGAATACTCTCAGAAAGAAACTGGAAACATCAGGAGGAGGAACAGAAACAGAAGCTATCTAAGTGAAGACAATAGACTGTTCTCTCAGGTCTTGCCAATATTTGATACTTAAAAGCAAAAAGTGTAATGCTGTCTTAATTGGCTTTCTGTATGTGCAGATATAAACTACGGAACAAAATCATACAGTAGAAAGATGAAGGGACTAATACACTGCTAGGATTTCTTTCTTTTTTTTGCCAGTCCTGGGCTTGAGCATTGTCTTTGGACTTTGTCAAGGCTAGAGCTCTACCACTTGAGCCTCAGCACCACTTCCGGCTTTTTTCTATATATGTGGTACCGAGGAATCAAACCTGGGTCTTCATGCATGCTAGGCAAACACTTTAACCACTAGGCCAAACTCCTGGCCCTACACTGCTAGGATTTCTACATTCTATCTGAAGCAGCAAAACAGTAATTAAAAGGAAACTGCAGTTGTATTCATTTATACTGTAATCTGTTTAGCATTCATTTAAAAAAGAAACTATCTAAAAAAATTTAGTTTTAAAACCTTATCACCTAGAGGGCTAAACAATTCTTTTTTGGCAGTCCTGGGGCCACTAGGCCAAACTCCCAGCCCATCCCTGCCCTCTTTTTTAAAGGCTAAACAAATAATTCAAGTAACACAGGAAAAGGAAAACAAAGAAACAAAAGGAGAGAAATTAAAAAAAATAAAGCTGGGCCTGGTGGCTCATGCCTGCAACCCTAGCTACTCAGGAGGCTGAGAGCTGAGGATCATGGTTCAAAGCCAGCCTGGGCACTAATGTCCGTGAGACTCTTACCTACAATTAACCACTAGAAAACCGCAAGTGGCCCTGTGGCTCCAGGGGTGGGGTGCTAGCCTTGAGCTGAAGAGCTCAGGGACAGTGCTCAGCTGGAGAGTTCAAGCTTCAAAACCGACTGAAAAAAAAGGGGGGGGAATAAGGGGAAAAAAGGAGACCTAAAGTCTAGCTTTTCTATTATTAAATTAAATGTAGATCACTCAAACCTATCTAGACAAAGATTGTCAGTGTGGGTTATTTTTTTTAATGAACTGAGTACATAGTACCTACAAAGGAATTCAAATACAACATTATTTGAGTTACAAGTGAAATTGGCTAAAAATAAAATGGTACTAAAAGATAAAAAATTACTAAAAGAAAAATCCTGAACAATTGCATTAATCTCAAAGTAGATGTTAGGGCAAAGAAAATTGACACAGAGATATTGCAAATGATAAAGGGGTCAATTCACCAAGATTTGAAATTTTATTTTTCTATTAATTTAAAATGATTTCCAAGGGCTTGGAGTTTGGTCTAGTGGTAGAGTGCTTGCCTACCATACACGAAGACCCAGGTTCGATTCCTTGGTACCACATACTTAGAAAAAGCCAGAAATAGTGCAGAAGCTCAAGTGGTAGAGTTCTAACCTTGAGAAAAATCCAAGGACAGTCCTCAGGCCCTGAGCTTAAGCCCAGGACTGGCAAAAAAAAAATGATTTCCAAGTACACATGCATTGTTTACTTGCTTAGTTTTAGTTTTGATCTTCGAAAGGCACTGTTAGTAAAATAAACTTTTGCCAAGGAGAAAATACTCACAGTAAAAGAACTGTGTGTAAAAGAACCTGTATATAAAAACTTTCCTTCAAAATGAAAGACAAATTCAATTTAAAAACGAACTAAAAAGCCAGGTATCAGTGGCTCTATAATCCTAGCCACTCAGGAGGCTGAGATCTGAGAACTGTAGTTCAAAGCTAACCCAACCCAGCCTGGGCACTAAAGTCTGTGAGACTCTTTTCTCCAGTCAAGCACTAGAAAATAGGAGGAGGTGCTGTGGCTCCAAGGGTAGAATGGTAGCCTTGAGCTGAGGAGCTCAGGGACAGCACCTAGGCCAGTTCAAGCCCTAAGACCCACAAAAAAGTTAAAATAACACTGGAAATGGACTTAGAAACTAAACAACAAAGATAAAGATATAGCAGATAATGAAAGCAGAGAAAAATAGATAAATAGGATAATGTGCCTAGGAATTGAAAAGGATTTGCTTTTAGCTAGTGATCAAAAAAGAGCCCTGTGCTGTAAAAAAGAAAGAAAGAAAGAAAGAAAGAAAGAAAGAAAGAAAGAAAGAAAGAAAGGAAGGAAGAAAGAAAGGAAGGAAGAAAGAAAGGAAGGGAGAAAGAAAGAGGAAGGGAAGGAAAGGAAGGAAGGAAGGAAGGAAGGAAGGAAGGAAGAAAGAAGCCCCACTTCCCATTTTCTAGAGGTTAATTGGAGATAAGGGTCTCAGGCCCTTTTGTACCCGGGCTGGCTTTGAACCTTGATCCTTAGATCTCAGCCTCCTAAGTAGCTAGTATTACAAGCGTGAGCCTTCAAGCCTACCAAGCCCGGCTTATCTTTTCTTAATACTGTATTCTCACTGCCTTGATTAGAACCTTGTAAAATAAAAGATATTTAACAATTGCTCACATAAACTATCTCAGAGGCACAAGGGTGAGCCTAATTCCTCAGTGAATACAGAAAACTTAACTGAAAAATATATTCCTTCATGTCACGTATGCAGAGGGAGTCCAGAATTTCTTGGTCCAATCTGGGACCAAGTAGAAAAAAATTGTTAACAGAAAAAAACATAGTTTAAAAGCTCCAAGGGAGCCCAGAGCTGGTGGCTCAGACCTGTAATCCTAGTTAATCAGAAGGCTGAGGTCTGAGGATTATAGTTCAAAGCCAGCCTGAGCAGGAAAAGTTCAAAAGACTTTTATTTCCAATTAACCACCAAAGATCTGGAAATAGAATGGTGGCTCAAGTGGTAGAATGCTGAACTTGAACATGAAAGTTCAAAGACAACACTTAGGCCCTGAGTTCAAGCCTAGGATTGGCACTTATGCATGTACACTCGCGTGCGCGCGCGCACACGCACACACACACACACACTCAAGTACTGAGGGTTGTGGATTGCCAGGCTTAGCATGCTGAAGGAACTGAGTTCCATTCTCAGCACCAATGGATAAATTAATCAATGCATAAATTAATAAATAAACTAAAATTTGAATTAATTTATAATTAAAATGAAATTGAGATATTTTTGTGGAAATTTAAATATACAAATAAAATGCACAGCAGGAATTAACTCTGAAATCAAACTGAAAATGTGAATTCCATGGAAAATTACAGAATGTTACTTTTCTCCTGACACAATCATCAAAGGACCAATAAGTCGTCTGCAAAAGTTAGACCTTATGCATAGGCCAGAATATAATAAATGTCATGTGTCAAACTCTTAGTCATTTGCTAAACAAGGCAAAAGTCCTAAATGGATGCATCTAAATCCCACCGAAAATAAAAATGGGCTGCCAATATTCAGTGGTATATGGAACATGAATTAAACTTTACAAAATAGAAAGCATAAAATAAAATGGCTTGATACATTGAAAAGTGCAAATTAAGTCTCACAAACATATGCACAAATGCATAGAGCAAGTCTAGGCAAAACAATTTACTGTAAATGGTTGTCATTGGGCAACAAAGGGACTTAACGGGGGAAAGGGCTATTTTTAGGTGCTGCTCACTTCCTGCTTTAGACCCAAATTCTGCTTTAGAATCCTAGGTGTATTTTCAGAATGAAGCTTCATCAAGCTAAACACTTTCTTCTGTGTTTTCTTTCAAAACGAAACTTTATTTAAGACCAGGCATTGTGGTATATATGCCTGCAACCCCCACACTGCAAAGGGAATCAGGAAGATTGAAAGTTTGAAACCAGCCTAGTCTACATAGTGAAATCCTCACTGAATAAATGAGAGACAGAGAAAAAAATAAGCAAGTATATTTGGAACATTAAAGGAGATCAGAGATGATTATTTTTTTTAAAGGCACGAAAGCAAAAATGTCAACTGTCACATCATACCTGAGCCTCTGTAGGCTCTGTCCACAAGAGTCCAATCCAGAAGAGACTGGTCCTTATTTTCCAGTTGATGCAAAGGAAGATGGAAGCTAGAACAGGTTGATTAGATAAAAGCCTCAGGTATAAAAGGTAGTTATAGGACAGTTTGCAACGACTATTTCTAAAAAAGTGAGTGAAATCACACTCCCGCTTGTCTAACTTTCCAACAAAATTCAGTTCAAATGGTACTTTAGGATGATTCAAATTAAATACTTTGAAAAACACCCAAATGCAAAGATTTTTTTGGGGGGGGTGTACCAATCCTAAGGCTTGAACTCTGGGCCTGGGCACTTTCCCTGAGCTCTTTTTGCTCAAGACTAGTACTCTACCACTTGAGCCACAGCATCATTTCCAACTTTTTCTGTGATTTAATTGAAATAAGAGTCTGATGGAGTTTACTGTTCTGGCTGATTTCAAACTGTGTCCCGATCCACTGCAGCCCGGCCAAAGAGCAAATTTTTAAGTACACTTCTGGGAAACAGATTGAAACTGAACTGGTGGCTGTCTACAAAACAATTTATGGCTGGAAAGAAGGCCAGCCAAGAAACTCATGAAACCTCCCCCACACAGACCCCACTCTTCTTTTTCTTCAAGATAGCTGACCTGTGAACAAAATGCAGATCTCTTAGGGCTCAAGGGACTACTTTACCTCTAGAGCTAGCAACACAGGTATTTAAATTGGATACAGACTCTAGCCTTACAGTTCTTTCTGATTTCCTTCCCAAAATGAAATAAATCTTTCCAACTCAACTGAAAGCAGTTTTCTCTCAGTTCCCAATCTAGTCTTCTTTTTTTTCTTCATATATTTTTATTGCAATTAATAGAAGGGTTACATTATATTCACCAGATAGAAGATTCATTACTTCACAAATATTAATACCCTTTCTCATGTCATGGCTAATCTATTTTTCTAGGTACATTTCTCTCCAAGTTGTATTCCTTCTTACCTTATTCAAATGTATTGTCCTGCCCATAACCTTGCTGCCAGACACCTGATCTTTCTGTTCTTATTTTCTATTTTCTACACTAAGAACTATGCTCCTTTTTTCTCTACTTTCCTATATTCCCTTTGTTTGATGAGAGTTCTGGCTCTGGGTCTTTACCTCTTCCCATCTCTGAACAGATGGCTTCTTTGCTTCTCTGAGCTCACTGTAGCAGTTGACAAGATTATCTTATGCCTGAATGCTTGTTCACATGCAGAAAGTCAATAAAAATATTAAGCCGGGTGCCGATGGCTCACGCCTGCATTCCTACCTACTCAGAAGGCTAAGATCTGAGTATCTTGGCTCAAAGACAGCCTGGGCACAAAAGTCCGTGGCACTCTTATCTCCAATTAACCACCAGAAAACTTGAAGTGGTGCTGTAGCTCAAGAGGTAGAGCACTAGCCTTGAGCAGAAGAGCTCAGGGACAGTGCCCCAGGCCAGAGTTCAAGTCCCACAACTGACCAAAAAAAATTTTTTTTTAATATTCTTCTTGACTGTTTGGAAGAACCTAAAACAGCCTCTTTCAACTATGGCCCATGGCTAGTTACATAAAATGAAGGTTACTGCACTTGACAGAACAGCAGTCTATTAAAATGAATTGTCTCAATTTAGCTTCACATTTCCTTATGTATTTGAATTTGCAAGAGCGCTAAAGCAATAGAATCTGGTACTTTGTTTCCTGGACACACAAAGCTCTGTGTTTCAAAGCTTCAGCTTGACAGAGGCTGAAACCAAATACTTTCACCTGCAATCTACTTCTTTTGAGGTGAAGGTCGGTCTCCTTTCTTCATCTGCCAGACAGGATATTGAAGTAAGCAAATCAAAAGGCTATAATTCGCTCCCATTCCTGGTAATTGCCTTTGCATGGGTGCGTTCCTGCCCAAAGTGAAGCCATCCATGTTGATGTACCTATCTTTAACGGGATTCTTGAAACTTAAGAAGATAATCAGACCTACTTGTATCTTACAGTGTGCGTCCAACTCTCTTCCTGCATTTCAAAGGGTTCATTGAGCCAAAGAACCACCTCCTTCCTTTTCAGGGTTCCGCAGAATTGGAGACTTCTAATGGAGTGGCCTAAGTGCCTTGCTCCATGTTTGCCTGGGTTTGTTCTTCTGATTGTGGGAGCAACATGGCTGCTCCCTCAAGAGGGAGCTTCTTCCTTCATTTTTCTCAATGTGGTTCTGAGCCTACCACAGTGGAGGAATACAGACTTATGTGCATCTCAGCTACTTGCCTACAGTGTCTGAGTGGTGGCCTGCTTATTTCCCAATAACTTAGATGCTTAAATATTTGGAAAGTTTTGCACCCAAATAACAAAATGAGATTCTGAATCTCCAACAAATAAGCACAATGTACTAGGCCAAAATCACCTAACTACCTCAGCTAAGAAAAAAATTTTTTTATAAGAAACAAACAAAAATAAAGTAAGATAACGAAAAGGGACAAGGGGAAATAGAGAAAGAAAAAGTAAAAAATTGAACTCAGAATAGATTACTACAGCATAGATACGGCATTAACTGAAACATCGGCTGAAGGAAGTTTCTTCTTCTCTTAGTAGGGCTCACCTCTCACTATACGGGTTCCTGTCCCAGGATTCCTCAATTGCTGCTTTCTGATCTCAGTAATAGATATTCCAGATTAAAACAATGTCCTGAAATCAAGTTTTTAGACCACTGATTTCCCCCAAATGGAATTGAGGATCTCTGGTGATCTGCAAAGAGTCTTCCGATTGTTCCGTGGGCTGGGTCAAAATGAAAGGCACACAACTGTGTTGGGTAGCTCTGATTTGTTTTCTGTTTGTTTTTTTTTTTTCTTTAAAACATTTTCCTCTGCAGATTTAAATTAAGATTAAAAACACCAAAAACATTTTTTGGAAGAGAGTTACAAATAATTAGAAGAGATACAATAAAATACCTCAAAGTTTTTATTTTCTTACTTGTTTAGTCTAGTAAATAGGCAAGATTCTGGTTTTATTCATAGTATAAGGACTAAACATTTTGAAACTCACCAATGCAGATGAAAAGAAGAGCCTTGCAAATCCCACCTTGTGGAGGGGAAGAAATAAGATCCCTTTGCTCTGAGTTTCCCATCCGCTCCGTATCATTTATTCCTGATCTCCGTCTCTCAGCACTGCTCCCTAGCTCCATGCCCACAGCTCACATTCCAAAGCAGCCACTGGCAAGAAGAATCGCTCTGTGCTATCACAGCTCTTTCCTCAGGTTTCTATTCCAGGGAGCAGGAGCTCAGGTGTGGGGTGAAGGGACTGTCAAGTGTGTCTGTGGCTCAGGAAGATCTGTTTTTCCTCATCTTAGCCCCACACAAGGGTTAACCCTAGAAGAGCTGGGCTGCTGAAGAATTTGAGGAGTTATTTAATGACCCACTGGGTTATTACCCACACAGCACAATGAAGCCGGCCACACACTCGGGCTGCTCAGATGTATGACAGAAAATGCTCCACCGATTCTAATAAAGCAATGTGCAAATTTGACTATTTGTTGAACTGAATTCCCATAATTTCCTAGAAAGACTTCAAAACAGATTACAAAGTTTAGAATCTACAAAGTAGAGAGAATTTGCAGATAGATTTTGAATTGGTTTTTGTTAAGTTTATTTGCAGTACCATTAACCTACCTTGTAATTCTGCCGTGTGTACAAAGTGCTCTCTCCGAAACCAGATGCCAACTTGTATTACCCAGATGCTGTTAGTCTCTCAATCTTTTGGTGCAGGGTTAACCCACACAGGAAAAAAGGCAGCAATGTTCTTCCTATTTTGCTTGATAAGGTGAAAACAACTTGTCCACTGTTTGAATATGATTAGGAGGATTTAAAAAAAAAGATGAAGAAAAAGGAAAAATCCCGACATCTGAATGGAATTTATTACATACCTTCTGGGACCCTCTGGGTTCCTGAACATTTCAACTAATGTCTCCCTCTTCCAAGTCTGTGGAGGCTCAAAGACTCAGCTTGTAAGGGAATGGTATTTTGCTGTCAGTTTCTGCAAGTTGGTTTAAATAGGTTGTCAAGATGCTGTATGTCTTGGCCAAAGCCTGCCAGGGGAGGTGGGGCAGTGAATGCCATTTAAGTATACTTATTTGTTTCTGTAGGAACACCCACTAAAAAAGGGTATTAATTTGCCATTTCTGGAGAAACAGGAAGATCTTTATTGAATAGCATGGGGCCTCAGCTCTATAATCTTCCTGATGTAGGTTAAGTCCATGAACTTGCTGGTATCTTTGGGAGGAGATCTGTGCTGGCTCCTGATGTAGCTAATGTTTCTATTCATCTAAGACATAGCAGAAATATGACCAGAGCGTCGTAAGATCCAGTTTCAGATCTCAGGTGCCTTTAAAGGCTCTGTGATTTTGAGCTGATTTATTTGCTTTGAGTTGTTTTTATCAGTACTGTGGGTAAGTATCCTCAAAGGAGAAACTGTGAAATGAATTGAGCTACCTAGTGCGACTCTGTACACATGAATTGTACCTAAAACCAAGGGAGCATATATTGTGGCAGAGGAAGATTATTTTTCCACAAGTGCATTGTGAAACCAGGGTAGGTTTCACAATGTTTTCAACAATTCCCAAGCTCCCTGTCTTAAGGCCACTGTCTGGAAGATGTATGCTCTTAAAGTAGAATAAAGACATTACAGTGGAAATCAGCAAAAAGTGACACTATAGCCTCTCAAAAACTGTCAGAAAAGCATCAAAATTCAGTGGGAGGTGACTATCTTAGTAAAAGGAATATAAATTTACAAAGGTTCAAAATTCAGTGGGAGGTGACTATCTTAGTAAAAGAAATATAAATTTATTGGGGCCGAGAGTTTGGCCTAGTGGTAGAGTGCTTGCCTAGCATGCACAAAGACTTGGGTTCGATTCTTTGGTACCACATACATTGAAAAAAGCTGGAAGTGGTGCTGAGGCTCAAGTGGTAGAGTGCTAAGCCTTGAGAAAGTCCAAGGACAGTGCTCAGGCCCTGATCCCAAGCCCAGGACTGGCAAAAAAAAAAAGAAATATAAATTTACAAAGGACAAAAATGTATCATGTATGTGTTACACCATTTGTTAGTTACTCCATGTAGTTTTATCATTTACCCTGTATAATGTTGAGAGTTCCTATCACAATTGGTTAGTATAGATGAGAAAATGCTCATGGCATTAAGAACTCTCTAGAGTGAGATTCTTCCATGAAACCTTCCTGCACCTTCACAGAAGCTGCCCTAAATATCCTAATCAACAATGATTTCTTCACATTTTAAACTTCTTTAGCTATTGCCTGTATCACCAATTGCATGCATCTAATTATTTGCAAAGTTTTATTTGGCTAATTTATTAAACAGTAAGCATTTATTGAATAGCGACCATGGACTAGACAGTAAAGTTACATAGATGAGTAAAGCATATCCCCTTTCATTAGGAGTTAAAAATCTAAAGGAGAGCCAGGCACTGGTGGCTCATACCTATAATCCTGGCTACTCAGGAGGCTGAGAACTGAGAATCACAGTTCAAAGTCAGCCTGGGCAGGAGATTCTGTGAAATTCTTATCTCCAATCAACCATCAAATATCTGGAAATGGAACTGTGACTCAAATGATAGAGTGCTAGCCTTGAACAAAAAAGCTCAGATAAAGCTGGTATGATGGCTCTTGCCTGTAATCCTAGCTACTCAGAAGGCTGAGATCTGAGGACCACCGTTCAAAGCCAGCCCAGGCACTAAAGACCTGAGACTCTTATCTCCAATTAACCACTAAAAAACCAAAAGTGGCACTGTGGCTTAAGGGGTAGGGTCATAGCCTTGAGCTGAAGAGCTAGGAACACCCCCCAGGCCTAGGAGTAGGGTGGTAACATTGAACTGAAGAGCTCAGGGACAGCATCCAGGTCCAGAGTTCAAGCCCCATGACCCACCCCAAAAAAAGCTCAGAGACAGCACCCCGACTCTGAGTTCAAGCCAGAACTGTGGCAGAGCACTAGTCTTTAGCAGAAGAGCTCAGGGACAGCATCTAGGTCCTGAGTTCAAGCCCTAAGTCTGACAAAAATAATAGTAATAATAATAATTATTCTCAGGGAAGAAAGAACCCATCAGTAGTTTATAAATGATTCAGTTTGGGCCAGGAGTTTGGCCTAGTGGTAGAGTGCCTGCCTAGCAATGCACAAAGACCAGGATTTGATTCCTCAGTTACAACATACATAGAAAAAGCTGGAAGAAGCCCCAAGGACAGTGCTCAGGTCCTGAGTTCAAGCCCCAGGACTGGCAAAAATAAATTTAAAAATGCCTCAGTTTATCTAAGAGTAAGTCACTTTCTCTACCTCTTTTCCCTTTACTTTGGAACACTTATTTCAGCTTGCAAAGGAAAAAAAAATGAGTCAATAAGCCCTAGAGTAGTAAACACAAACCTCAGGGCAAAGGAGAATTTTGACTAATAAACTAGACAAACACCTATCCATGAAAGCCAGTAATAAATGGAGAGGCAATTGAGTTAAAACTAAATTTCTCGTGCCCCTATGCAGGTGGTTCATGCCTGTAATCCTAGCTACTCAGGAGGCTGAGATATGAAGATCTTAGTTCAAAGCCAGTCCAGGTACTAAAGATCGTGAGACTCTTATCTCCAATTAATCACTAGAAAACCAGAAGTGTCGCAGAGGCTCAGGGGTAAGGAGGTAGCCTTGAGCTGAAGAGCTCAGGGACAGCACCCAGGCCCAGAATCCAAGCATCATGAACCACAAAAAAGAAAAAACTAAATTCCTCCTATGAACTTTTTCCCACACAAAACAAGTTAAATGCCTAGCACTGAGTCAGTGCTACCCTACAGGAGAAAGAGAGACCATTTCCTGGTAACTAGGTATGGCTTGAGGAAGAAAACTACTCCAGTTTCTTTCCTAGCCAGTTATCCTAACAAAACATCCTATTTATGAGTGCTATGCAAATTTTCTGACATAATGAAAATCCATAGATAATTATATGTGCAAACTCTAGCACCTAGAAAACCTTGCCCAGGTCTGGTTTCTTCTTGGTTGTTTTAGTTAGCTAGGATCTTGCTTTCCTGCAATGCTAAGTTCTTTTTTCCCTTCAATTTTATGTTCTGGGATTTTGAGTTAATTCATGCCAACTACTTTTAATTTAAAACAAAAGAAAACAAAATACTTTTGCCAGGCCCCGGTGGCTTATAATCCTAGCTACTCAGGAAGCTGAGATCTAAGGATTGCAGATCAAAGCCATCCCTGCACTAAAATCCATGAGACTCTTATCTCCAATTAATCACCAAAAACTGGAAGTGACGCTGTGACTCAAGTGGTAGGGCAATAGCCTTGAGATGAAGAGCTCAGAGAGCACCCAGGTGCAGAGTTCAAGCCCCATAACCAACCAAAAAAAAAAAAAAAAACAACAAACCTTTTATGTGGAAAGTAAAAGTGCAAGCACTAACGGGCATGGTGGCTCATGACTGTAATCTTAGCTACTCAGGAGGCTGAGATCTGAGGATCAAAGTTCAAAGCCAGCCTGGGCACAAAAGGACCTGAGACTCTTATAGCCAGTTAACCTCTAGAAAATGGGGAACTGTTGAGCATTTCTTCATGTGTCTATAGGCCATTTTTGTTTCTTCTTCAGAGAAGACTCTCTTTAAGTCTTTGGCCCATTTTTTAATGGGATGGTTGTTACTTTGGAGATTACTTTTGGAGTGATTCAATTTTTTGAGTTGTTGATATATTTTAGATATGAGGCCTTTGTCCGTTGTTTGGTTGGTGAAGATCTTCTCCCACTCTGTAGGCTTCCTAATTAATTTACTAGCTATGTCCTTTGTCATACAAAAGCTCTGCAGTTTAATGCAGTCCCACTTATCCAGCCTTTCTCTGATTTGTTGTGATTCTTGGTCCTTATTAAGAAAGTTTCGACCTGTGCCAAGGAGGCCTAGTGTATCTCCTATTCCTTCTTGTAAAGTTTTCAGTGTGTCAGCTTTTACCTCCAGGTCTTTGATCCATTTGGAGTTAATTCTAGTGCAGAGTGACAAAGAAGGATCTAACTTTAGTTTTCTGCAGGTGCTTAACCAGTTCTGCCAGCACAACTTGTTGAAGAGGCTGTTTTTCTTCCAGTCTATTTTTTTGGCTCCCTTGTCAAAGATTAGGTGGCCATAGGTCTGTGGTTTAATATCTGGGTCCTCAGTTCTATTCCATTGGTCTTCAGGCCTGTACTTGTGCCAGTACCAAGCTGTTTTGAGAATTAACATCTCTGGTCATAAAAGAAATGCAAATCAAAACAACTCTAAGATTCCACCTCACTCCAGTTAGAATGGCCAGGATCAGGAAAACGAATAATAACAGATGCTGGAGGGGATGTGGTCAGGAGGGATCACTACTACACTGTTGGTGGGAGTGCAAACTCGTTCAACCACTATGGAAACATAGAACTCTCCTATTACCCAGCAATTCCACTACTTGGCATTTACCCAACCATCCAGAATCTAGGGCATACTAAATCCAATAGCACAACAATGTTCATTGCAGCATTATTCACCATAGCAAAGATATGGAACCAACCTAGATGTCCCTCAGTTGATGAGTGGATCAACAAGTTGTGGTATTTGTACACAATGGAATTCTATGCTGCTGTCAGAAAAAACGACATCGCCCCATTTGTTAGGAAATGGAAAGACTTAGAAAAAATCATATTAAGTGAAGTAAGCCAGACTCAAAGGAACTTAGGCTCAATGGTTTCCCTCATTTGTCATAATCAGTAGAAACCTTGGGCTCTACTAGCAGAGATCTGCAATAGAGCAAAACCTTGATACATAAGGCCATATAGTATGAAGCTAATTGAAAGGACCTCCAGGATATTGAAACAAAAGCCATATAACGAATGATTGTTGTCCTTAATGCACTATGTTATCTCTCATCTCCTTTGCTGTCCCTTGGGTATCTCATATTGTTACAGTATCTCACTTTGTTATCTGATATATTGAATTTATTTGTATTTGGTTATTTGAAATTTGATAGGGAAGGGGGGAAAACCAAGACGGGGGGTGGGTGGTGGGTGGTGGGTGGGGGGGAGGGTAATGGGTACCAAGACATGTGAAAGGGTATCAATGTATGTGAATTAATGCACCTTCTATCTGGCAAATATCATGTAACCCTTTTATTAATTACAATAAAAAAAAGAAAATGGGGAACTGGGGCTTGGTTCAAGGGTAGGGCAGTAGCCTTGAGCTGAAAAGCTCAGGAATAATACCCAGGCTCAGGGGTAGGCCAGTAGCCTTGAGCTGAAGAGCTCAGGGACAGCACCCAAGCTGAGATCAAACCCCATGACCCACAAAAAGAAAGAAAGAAAGAAAGAGCACTTACAAGAAAACAGATATGAATAAAAGATTTCCTGCTTCAAGTGAAAAGTTATATAAGTGGCCATCTCTAAAATGGACTCAGAAATGTCATGATCTTGAAATGACATATACTCTTTTTTTTTTTTTGCCAGTCCTGGGCTTGAGTTCAGGGCCTGAGCACTGTCCTTGGACTTTCTCAAGGCTAGAGCTCTACCACTTGAGCCTCAGCACCACTTCTGGCTTTTTTCTATGTATGTGGTACTGAGGAATTGAACCCGGGTCTTCATGCATGCCAGGCAAGCACTTTAACCACTAGGCCAAACTCCTGGCCCGAGTACATATACTCTTAAGAGCCCATTCCCCTCTATAATTGCCAAGGTTTTAGACTGGGCTATGTTAGTGAGACCATGTATATGAAAGATTTTTCCCAGAAATGAAAGCATCCTTTAAAGTACACTGAATTTAGAATATCTCTTAGTGTCACCATTGTAACCTACCATCCAAAGAAGAAAGACAGTCACCAATCCCTGTGACAACCTCAGGTATTCCCCATCCTCTCTAGGCCTACCCCTCAGTAACACATTCTTCACTCAAGCTTCATCCTGCCTACAGGATGTCTTAGTTCCATTCCAGGATTTAGGCCTTGGATCACAGTCCTGCCTGCAATAATAATGTGATTCCTGGGTGATCCATTGGTTTCCTTATTTTATTTATTTATTTGCAAGTACTGGGCTAGTCATAGCACCACTTCTGGATTTTTTTCTGTGTATATGGTACCAAGGAATCGAACCTGGGTCTTTGTGCATGCTAGGCAAGCATTCTACCACTAGGCCAAACTCCTGGCTCCGGTTTCTTTGGTTTTAATTGCTAATAACATCCAAATCTGTGAACACAAAATTTTTAATTTTAACAGATTATCTATCTATCTATCTATCTATCTATCTATCTATCTATCTATCTAACTATCTATCTATCTGTATGTCAGCATCCTGTAGATACCACGTAGTAAACACCATTTTCTGGTTCAGCCTTGCTTGTCCTTTGAAATTTTGTATCTCATCAGGGTTACCATCACTCACATTATCACGTAAGTAAGTTAGATACTGGAAAACTTTCCTTGATTCTTCCTTTTCCCTTCTCCCCTTGCATCCAAGTCTCTTGAATCTGATGCTTCTTCCCCAAACTCCTTCCCTACATGCTAATTTGTCTTTTTGCTATATTCTACCTTCACCTAGATTATTTGCCCTGATCTCTTTATGTTCAGATATGTTGCAGCAATGTTCTGTTCCTCCTTACTGTTATTCCCTTCCGCATCTTTGCCAGCATTAGCCTTTCTGTGTGAAATTTGGGATCCTTCTGTCATCAGCCCCTTGCCTCTACATAGCAATTCATCATTTAAGGTTCAACTCAGACATCACTTCTAAGAAGCATTCTCCAATTCGTTCCTTCCTCTGGCTCATTTGTTGCTTATATAACTTTTTTTTTTTTTTGCCAGTCCTGGCTTGAGCTCAGGGCCTGAGCACTGTTCTTAAGACTTTCTCTCTCAAGGATAGAGCTCTACCACTTGAGCCTCAGCACCACTTCTGGC
Organism: Megascapheus bottae; assembly: GCF_031878675.1. Classification (NCBI taxonomy): domain Eukaryota; kingdom Metazoa; phylum Chordata; class Mammalia; order Rodentia; family Geomyidae; genus Megascapheus; species Megascapheus bottae. The sequence continues at coordinate 30,549,505 of NC_143526.1, read as the reverse complement.
TTTTTTCTATGTATGTGGTACTGAGGAATCGAACCTGGATTTTTGTGCATGCTAGGCAAGCACTCTACTACTAGGCCAAACTCCCGGTCCCACTTGCATATCTTTAATGTGCCTCTATCTGTATGTGGATACTATTTATTATTGCTGTTTGTTATGTCTTTGCAGGAAGAGATGACATCATTATATCCCTTATGTTTTAGTGTATAGTATAATCTAAACATCCAACAGATGTCCAAATATATAAATGTCAAAAAATAGTCTTAGATTTTTTTTAAAAAAAAAGTATCTTCAATGGGTGAAAAAATTGAGAAATTGTTTTAGCTACACCTTTGTTACTCTTTTCTCAATTCCCTGAGCATTTTGACAGGTTACTACATCTAATTCAAGTTTATGCCAACTTCACAGTGACACTACAAAAAAGACATTCCTTAAACTGTCTTTATAGCTTCTTCCTTGTCTCCCAACTGTCTGCAAAGAGCTCCAGCTGGAAAGACACACGTCCATAGTCTTCTCCCTATTCAAGTGCAATGTGAACTCCAGGGTGGCCACCTGGGGGCAGTGCAGTGTTGAGGATGGGTTTTGCAACAGAATTGGGGATCCTAGCTTCTAAGCAATTCTAGACATAAATGTGGTTTCTTTGAAGCGCTAGACTCTGTGCTAAAGGATGAGGCTCACTTACAGAGAGGCATGCACACCCATACACACACATCCTGGAACACTTCTAGCCTCCAGCTTCTGAGAGGCAAGATTAAACAAAGTTGAGGCTACTTTAAGCCAGAAATCAGATAATGTAAAGGAAAAAGTAGAGGCTGATGTTAACACTGTTAACAGCTACAACTTTGTTCCATGGCATATACGTGGTAGAACTCACATTTCCTTAGTTTTCTAAATTAAATACCCTTGGTTCTCATCTATCATTGTAAAAAACCCAATCTTGGCCCGTTCTAGGAGCTATTAACTATTTGAGGAAAGACATCTCTTAATGTCTACTTCCCATAATGGCCCATTCTAGGATCCTTTTTCTAGGCTTAGAAATTTCTCTTGAGGATCCCAAACAGCATCCTCTCATCTTCTGTGTAAGACCACAGAATTACTGGAAGGTAGGGTTGGTATTTCCAGGCTCCAATTCCTAGAGGGCTGATCAACTTTTCTCTAGGCCTTTACATTTCCTGATCTCAAGAAAAGGTTTGAGGAACCCATGAGAGAGTTATCCTAGGATCCTATCTAGTATGCTGTATAACACAATAATAGAAGAGAATTCTCTTAATTACATCCACACAAATAATTGCTATTTTTTCACAATACTGGGGTTTAAACTCAGGCCCTTGTTCTTGCACAGCTGACACTTTACCACCTGAGTCACAACTCCAGCCTTGCTTTTTGATGATTATTTTGGAGATGAAGTCTAGCAAACCTTTCTACACAGGCTGGCCTTGAATCTCAGTCTTCCAGTTAACAGCTTCCTGAGGCACTAGGATTATAGGCATAAACCACTGGCATCCAGCTTATAAATTATTTAAAACATTTCATTAAAACAATTATTTTTAGGGTAGGGCGGTAGCCTTGAGATGAAGAGCTCAGGGACAATGCCCAGGCCCAGAGATAGGGTGGTAGCCTTGAGCTGAAGAACTCAGGGGATTGGGCTGGGAGCATGGCTTAGTGGTAAAGTGCTTGTCTAGTCTGCATGAAGCCTTGGGTTTGATTACCTGTATCTCATATACAGAAAAAGCTGGAAGTGATGCTGTGGCTCAAGTGATAGAGTGCTAGCCTTGAGTAAGCCCAAGGACAGTGCTTAGGCTCTGAGTTCAAGCCCCAAAAATGGCAAAAAAAAAAAAAAAAAGAAAAAAAAGTAATTATTTTTTTACTACTGAGATTTTTATTATTTATTAATTTTTATTTATTTATTTATTTGCCAGTACCGGAGCTCTATCACTTGAACCTCACCACCACTTCTGGATTTTTTTCTACGTATGTGGTTCCAAGGAATCAAACCTGGGTCTTCATGCATGCTAGGCCAAACTCCTGGCCCTACTGAGATTTTTTTTTTAACCGTTTAAAATTTTACATCTAAGATATATTTCTCGTATAACCATAGTCTGACTATGGCTTATGGGATGTGGAACAGTGATCAGGTCTGACTCTATGAGACCCACTGGTATGACACAAAAGCCTAATCCTGGCCCTGGGTCAGTTGGGAGCCCAACATCCTGCAGGGCCAACACTTCTCTGACTCCTCAGGTGGGCTATGTTGAAACCACATCTGTGAAGCACACTGACACCTTTGGATATCAAAAGTCCTTATTGATTTTTGTCACAAAGGGAGACATTTGACTCACATGTATTAGGGTGTCACAAGAGATACCAGTAATTTTGTGATAAAAATCTGTATTTTTGATCTGATACTACTCCATTCCATCCAGATGTGTAGCCTCATGTGTAGTCATTCCTTCTATTCTCCAGACATAACAAGTACTTTGATGCCATTATGATTTTCTCATGCTGCCACCTTGCCTTGGAGTACTATTTTTTCCTTTCTGCCTAATGAATTCTTTACTCATTTTTAAGATCCAGTTAAATTTCATCTCTTCTATACTTTCTCCTGACATTTCCCGTTCTTGACGTTCACTAACACCCTTGTCAAACCCTATCTCAAGATTTTTTTTATAGAAGCTCAGTGAATGGCTTGAAGACTCAAAAAAGAGCCACTTCCTCTCTTTTCCTCAGCCTCTTTAGGCCATGACTTCATCTTTGTATCATAGCTCTTAGCATAATACTAAACATGTAAAAACTACTTAAATAGTTGTCAAAGTTAAAAGATATCAGGAAACTATTCACAATAGCCAGGCGATGGAAACAACCCAGATGCCCTACTGCAGATGAATGGATACAGAAAATGTGGTATATATACACAATGGAATTCTACAGAGCCAACAGATAAGATAAAATAATGGCATTCGCAGGGAAGTGGATGAATCTAGAGCGAATCATGCTGAGTGAGACAAGTCAAGACCTAAGGAACAAAGGGTGCATGGTATCCCTAATATGTGGCTATTAAATCCAAAGAGTACAAGAGTGAGGACTCAATAACTGCATACCCAAAGCAATGGACATGGTAATGGAAATACAAACATAACTATATAGACAAAAAACCTATGACTCTATAATCATAATGTTTTATTTCATAAACTGATATGTTTCTATGACATACAAACCATTAGCCTACTTTTGATTAAGTTCTAAAGACTAAGTCCCAGAGAATGTAATTAGAGATTTCCTCCTTGAACAATTGTTTGTTAAATTTGTCATTTAAAATATGATGTAAACATAAGCCATATAATTAATGATTGTTGTTCTTAAGGTACTATGTTATCTCTCATCACTTCTGCTGTCCCTTGGTTATCTCATATTGTTACACTATCTCACTTTGTTACCTGATATATTGGATATAATTGTATTTGGTTATCCGAAATTGGATAGGGAACGGGGGAAAACAAGATGAGGGGTGGGGGAGGAGGGAAGGGAAATGGGGACCATGACATGTGAAAGGGTATCAATGTGTGGGAATTAAGGCACCATTTATCTGGCAAATATCATGTAACCCTTCTATTAATTACAATAAAAATATATTAAAAAAAGATATCAGGAAAAAAGATGGTTGCTCTCTTATTTTCACTTTCCATTTCTACTTCTCAGGAGATTCTGCTTACTGGCCTCAATTTCCTCTTCTGATTATTTTAATTCTTTCTAGCCATATGCATTCCATTTCAATTTTACCTCCACTTTTTCCCTCACTCAGCATGCATTTTATAGAGCACCTGCTGTTCTACAAGCATTATTTTAGACACTAAGTGTGAAGCAATGATGAGCTACTTTCAAGAAGCTTACACTATGGTTAGAGACCTGGACCAACACAAGTAAACAAACAAGATGATTTCAAATAGCAACAGTTCCAGAAAGGAAAAATTGAGTGAAGGAGTAATGGGCAAAGTTGATGAAACAAGTCCTGTCTGAGGAGGGAATAACTTAACCCACAAGGGCAAGAAGGAACCAACCTCATGGCTGGAGGAGGGAGGAAGTAACTGAGAAGGCTTTCAAGCAGAGAGATCAACAAGTACCCAGGACCTGAGGCATGAAAACTAGCTAAAAATTTATAAAAATAAAATGATTGCGTTCACCTATAATTATTCCTTTGCCTTTGTCCAGAATAGGGGTGATCTCTTCTAGGAAGTAACTTTCCCTACCCTTCACCTTCTTACTGCTCAAACCACAGGATTTTCTACCAATGAATCCCTCAGAGCTTATCTGATGATTATTTGATCACAATCATCTTGGTGACTGAAGCCATCTATGGGATCAGAAGATTTATCTGGCCCTTTATGTCAGACAATACTTCCCTCCCTGTCTCTTGTAGGTCTTGGTTTTTTCCTCTCAACTTCAGGGGGAAGGCTACTTCACAGGAAGACTCAAATAGAAATCTAGGGCTCCATGGAGGGGAAAAATACAGTTCTCTGAATTGACATTCACAATGCCTGAGCATGGAGTTTACCTCCGTGAATCCTAGAGGAATCTCCCTACTCCTAAATGCCATTCTTGTTGTCTTTTCTCCACACTGCACATTTGCCCACATTGGGCTTCCATGCCCTGCTCTTAAGGGAGTCCCAAAGAGCTGCCTCCTTAGAAGCCATAGCAGCTGCTTGAAAGACTCAAAAGTTCCTGCTGCCAGAGACATAAAATGCTCTTAGTAAGCCTGAATCAAAACCATATGGTGTTTTAGGGTTTTTTTTTTTTTGTTTTTTTTTTTTTTTTTGCAGTAAAGATCACAGGGTCTGAAAAAAATGTGAGAAAGGAGGGCCATCCAGAGGACATGCTCTTTGGAGTGAAAAGGATATGCCTCCTCCAATCCTGGCAGCCTTGTGCTCACAGATGGGGAAGTTCACCCACTCTAAGACTCCTGACCTAGTTGGACTCTTCTCAGGCCCAGACCAGTGGCTAGTTCAAATCACAAATGTTGTTCCCGAAAATATCAAGCCCCTCTAAAACCTTCCTGACCAGATGCCTCAAAAGTGAGCACTGGGGCCGGGAGTTTGGCCTAGTGGTTAAAGTGCTTGCCTAGCATGCACGAAGACCCGGGTTCGATTCCTTGGTACCACATACATACAAAAAAAGCTGGAAGTGGTGCTGAGGCTCAAGTGGTTGAGCTCTAGCCTTGAGAAAGTCCAAGGCTAGTACTCAGGCCCTGAGCTCAAGCCCAGGACTGGCCAAAAAAAAAAAAAAAAGTGAGCACTGTCCTTATCAACTCCTTTCTTTACTGAACTCAGACATTCCACATCTCAGAAATAAGCAAACAGCCCCTAACCTCAAAGAGTAGATCTTGGATTTTTTGAAGGTGCTTCCATGATAGAATCTACATACATTAAAAATAAATGTAATGCTAGGCATATAAGCTACTCAGAAGGGAGAGATTGGTTGGGAGGGTGATCGTTGGAGGCCAGCCATGAGAGCGAGATGTGATCTCAGCAAACAAGCTGGGCATGGTGGCTCTGTCTGTAATCCTAGTTCTAGAAGGAATGGCTAGGAGGATCCATGGCCTTGAGCTTAGTTTAGCTGGTTTTGGCTCTGCTTAGGGACTGTGAATATCAGCAAGTCCCCATGGGTATCTGTCTTTACTGATGTGTGAGCAGGGATTGTTACAGGTAAGTAGAATGTTTATATACTAGGACTGGAGTAGCCAGCAGAGTTTTCTGTGCTGCAGAGCAAGAAGACACCTAAAGAAAAGTGAATCCTGATTTATCTGCTGTTTCCTGGTTTCTCCTATCTCAACATACTTGCCTTAGTGGCTTCACAAAAAGGCAGCCTAGTGGAAATAGATCCATGCCGCCATCTCGTCCAGAAGACTTTAAGTTGAAACTTGTTTTAGGATTTAGATCAACTCATAAACGTAAGGAGCTTTGTAGGCAGCCTTTGGCTATCAGGAGAGATTACGGCCTCAGTATCTCAAAGATGAGAACCTGCTCCATAACCCTCTCTTCCAATCTACTTTCCATGGCAAGTGTGCACAATGCTTTGGTCAAAGAAGAAAAAGAGAACGAAAACAAAAAATAATCCAAGACAAATAAATACAGATTTCCTTAGCTTTCTTTTTTTTTTTTTAATTAATTATTTATTTATTTATTTTTGCCAGTCATGGGCTTGAGCTCAGGGCCTGAGCACTGTCCTTGGAATTTCTCAAGGTTAGAGCTCTACCACTTGAGCCTCAGCACCATTTCTGGCTTTTTTCTATGTATGTGGTACCGAGGAATCGAACCCTGGTCTTCGTGCATGCTAGGCAAGCACTCTACCACTAGGCCAAACTCCCGCCCCCTCCTTAACTTTCTTATACAGGTATTTTCATGAAGGAAAACAAAAATGAAGAGGAAGTTTCTTCTTTTAGGTCCCTGTGGAAGGTTATAAGTAACAAGCGATTTGCACCTCTTCATTTTATTTCTCATTCATTGCCCTTTAAGGACTCAGGGGACTGACTCTTTGCGTAACTTCAGTGGGGGCATTTTTCATTCTAATGGATCCATGGCAACTGGATTAAGATAAGTTTTAGATAAGGTGTTGCAGGGTATAAATATAATTTGTCTCCACCAAAAGTCACATTGAGGCTAGTCCCCACTGTAACTCTTCCTGTAAGAGGTATTCCTGGGCCAGGAAGGATTAACATGGTTATGAAAGTAGGTAATTCTGAGAACAAGTTGTTATAAATTGAGCCAAATACCTTTTCTCCACTCTCACATATGAGCTCCTTCCATACACTTTAGTTCCTCTTTTATTTTTTGCCAAAATACCCTTGACAGAAGCTGAGATTAGGTTAGTGCAATGTTCTTTTTTCCTTATAAATTACTTAGTTTCAGGTATCATAGCAATCCAAAACAAACTGAGTATATTATAATCTGCCAGATTTGTGGGATTGTTGGAAGTTTTCAACCAGGTTAAAAATAAGTTATTTTTTTGTTTTATGTATTTCATAGACCCCCTTGTTTACATGTATGACTATGTTTCCTGGGTCCTGGGCTCAAAGTTGGGCTCTGAGTGATCCAAGCTACAAGAGATCTTGCCTCAATCTCATAAGTAACTCTGACTACAGGTGTGGAACACATGCTTAACAGATTCATCTTTTTTAAGCTTCACAATAATACTGTGTTTTGGAAGAGGAGCATACAGTAATTGTTATTACATGTGAGAGGATACAAATACACAATTAAATATTTTGTTCAAATGTACTTAGCTCTGATGTGACCAGAATTTAGACTAACATACTAACTTTCTGACTTTTAATGCAGTACTTTTTACTTTATTCTGGTTCATGGCTATAATCCTAGCTACTCAGAACTCTAAGATCTGAGGACTGCAGTTTGATGTCAGCCAAGCAAGAAAGTCAATGAGGCACCTATCTCCAATTAACTACCTCAAGAGCCAGAAGTAGAGCTGTTACTCAAGTAGTAGAATGCTAGCCTTGATCCATAAAGCTCAGGTACAGCACCAGGCCCTCAGAGTACCAAAAAAATGAGCAACTACCTTCTTCCCCCCAACCCCAATCACATTCAAACAGCAGACAAGTTGTTTTCATTTTCTCAAGCAAAATGAGAATAACATGGCTTATTTCCTGGGTGAGTCTGACCTATATTAAAAGATGGAGAGACTACTACCCTCTGGGTATACAGGTTGGCATCTGGTTTCTCAGAGAGCACTTAGTACAAATGGCAGAATTAGAAGATAAGTACTGCCAACAACTTAAAAATCATTTAATTATGACATGTACACACACACACATATGTGTGTGTATATATACATATATATCACAATTAAAATAAAAACATTTTCCAAGAATTCTTTCTTTGCAAACTCCCATTTCTCATGCCTCTTTTTTCCTGGATGAGTTAATCTCTCCCAATTCTGCAGTAATGTAAATTAGTGTGCTCAGAATTACCTTAGTTTTCTTGAAGTTGCTACTTTGGGAGGAGCTCCAAGAGGACCAAGGCAATGGTTAGGTGGTTTGGGAAGGGTGAGGGGCCTTGGAGGCCTTTCACAGAGTTTGCAATAGTTTTTTTTTGAGCACCACTCTCACCCAGCCCTCTGTTCCAGGGCTCCCTAGGACTCTGTAAACTCTGATTCTCACTGGCTTCTTCCTAAGGAAGCATTCACTCCACTGTTTCCAATGGCTCCTCATCTGTGCTGTGTTGACATATGGTCTGCTGTAATCCTCAAGCCGTGTCCATGCAGTTATGCTTTCTTATGGTTCTTCGGAAGAACTAGGGTTTGCTGCAGAGATAAGCCAGGGGCCCAGTCTGCCTCATGCAGCCTGAAATCATGAGAGGGTCCTAGATAGTTCAGTTGACAAAAAGACCAGCATTGATGCCCTTGAGTCTCATTCACTTCAAATGGCCATGTTTTGGTTAGTTTTGTTTTTGCCTTTGTATTAATTCTTCAGCATTAATTTGGAGCAACAGTATTAATTAGCCTTTCTGGTATTTCTTTCTAGAAAACCAGCATAACTACACAGTCCGGTTTGGGAAACGTTTCTTGCCTAGAGTAAGAAAGTTGATTGAGGGCCAGGAGTTTGGCCTAGTGGTTAAAGTGCTTGCCTTGCATGCATGAAGACCCGGGTTCGATTCCTTGGTACCACATACATAGAAAAAAAGCCGGAAGTGGTGCTCAAGCCCAGGACTGGCAAAAAAAATAATAATAATAATAAACATTGAATAGGGCCGGGAGTTTGGCCTAGTGGTTAAAGTGCTTGCCTAGCATGCATGAAGACCTGGGTTCGATTCCTCGGTACCACATACATAGAAAAAAGCCGGAAGTGGTACTGAGGCTCAAGTGGTAGAGCTCTAGCCTTGAGAAGGTCCAAGGACAGTGCTCAGGCCCTGAGATCAAGCCCAGGACTGGCAAAAAAAAAAAAAAAAGAAAGTTGATTGAGCATATCAGCTTTGGTTTTTCCATTTGGGATGGATATTAGTGTTTGTTTCTAGTCTGTGGGAAAGTTATGAAGTGAGACCTGGAAGTTACAGGTGAATTTTTTTTTGTGATCTTGTGAGGAAAGACCAGTCAGTGAACTCAAGATACTTTTGATAGAAGAGAACAAACCTCTCTTGTCCTCTTTCCTTCTCCTCTCTCCTTTCCTCTCTCTTCCCCTTTCCTCCTTTCCCCTCTCACCTGTTCCCCCTCCCTCCCCTCTTTTGTGGTGCTTGAAAATCAACCCAGGCCCTGCATGCTGTGCAAGTGCTTTACCATTGAGGTACCTTGACCTCAGTGTTTAGATTTTCTATTCTTGCTGCTTCAATTGAGGATTGACATTAACTATAAAATGAAGTGTTCTTTACAGAACAATTTTTGCTTCATATTTCACAATTATAAAGAAAGAGAAAGCTGAGTGTGGTGGCTCATGCCTGTAATCCTAGCTACTCAGGAGGCTGAGATCTGAGGATTTTGGTTCAAAGCCAGCCTGAGCACCAAAGTCTGTGAGATTCTTTCTCCAATTAACCACCAGAAAACCAGAAGTGGTGCTGTGGCTCAAGGGGTAGGACAGTATCCTTGAGCTGAAGAGCTCAAGAACAATGCCCAGGCCAAGTCCCATGACCAAAAAAAATAAATAAATAAAAAATAGAGAAGAGGGGCCGGGAGTTTGGCCTAGTGGTAGAGTGCTTGCCTAGCATGCACGAAGACCCGGGTTCAACTCCTTGGTACCACATACTTAGAAAAAGCCAGAAGTGGTGCTGAGGCTCAAGTGGTAGAGCTCTAGCCTTGAAAAAAATCCAAGGACAGTGCTCAGGCCCTGAGCTTAAGCCCAGGACTGGCAAAAAAAAAAATAGAGAAGAAAGAGAGAAAATAACTTTTTAGCATTCAACTTGCTAACCAGTCTCTAATGTCTGGAGCTTAAATATTTTGGTGACAAAGTAGTTTTAAATTGTGTAGATGAAGACTAGAGTGTGGCCCAGCCACAGAGTGCTTGCCTAGCATGCACGAAACCCTGAGTTCTGATTCCTTGGTACCACATACACAGAAAAGCAGAAATGGTGCTATGGCTCAAGTGGTAGAGCACTAGCCTTGAGAAGCCTCAAGGGATAGTGCCCAGGCCCTGAGTTCAATCCTCAGAACTGGCAAAAAAAAAATGTGTAGATGAGATGGAGCTATTCTTGGGTGATTAAGAATGGTTCTGCTTTAAAATTATTTGACTGATTATATGAACTGATTCACAGAGTGCACAGACTGCCCTGACTGAGGTGAGGCACAAGAATGATGCTCCTTGACTTGCATAAACAACTCTGAATGCAGTACTATGCCTCATTTGTCAAAAAACTACCAATTCTACAGCATGTCACAGTTTTTTTTAAATCATCTCACTGAGAAGAGAAAGTAAGAAAATATATGTGGTATTTAATATAAAAATAAAAGCATTATATATATGCAAATATCCCAGATGTAGATATTGGTGCTATAGACCACTATGTAAAATCATATAAACAAAAATGCATAAAGACTTTCCACACTGTAAAGGAGAAACCCTAGTGCTCTTTTCCCTAAGTAATAAGTGCAAATCATTTGGTGGCAATATTAAAATACAATAGAGAAGAGTTGTTTTGTAATATATACATATTTTTTTTGGAGACAGGTCTTCTTGTATAGCCAGTCTGGCCTTGAACTTGCAAGTTCTTTCTATACATTCTGAACTGTTTGTCTGTGATATAGGGAGCTCACCTACCTTGAAATTTTTCTAGGAAACTATGTCTATGCAAGTTTGGTCCAACAAATAGCCAAATGTGTACATCACTTCATTAGAAAGGGAAAAGCAAAAGCCAGATTGGGTAAGAAAGTCCATGAGTCTCATCTCCAATTAACCACCAAAAAGCCTAAAGTAAGCTGTGCTTCAAGTGAGTAGAGTACCAGTCTTAAGCAAAACAGTTCAAGCTGCCACAAAAGGGAAAAAAGTGGGTGGTGGAAGCAGAATCAATGGAAAATTCTCTGTCACACGTCTGAGCAGCCCGCGTGTGTGGCCGGCTTCATTGTGCTGTGTGGGTAATAACCCAAAGGGGCATTAAATAACTCCTCAAATTCTTCAGCAGCCCAGCTCTTCTAGGGGCTAAGATGAGGAAAAACAGATCTTCCTGAGCCACAGACACACTTGACAGTCCCTTCACCCCACACCTGAGCTCCTGCTCCCTGGAATAGAAACCTGAGGAAAGAGCTGTGATAGCACAGAGCGATTCTTCTTGCCAGTGGCTGCTTTGGAATGTGAGCTGTGGGTATGGAGCTAGGGAGCAGTGCTGAGAGATGGAGATCAGGAATAAATGATACCGGGCAGATGGGAAACTCAGAGCAAAGGGATCTTATTTCTTCCCCTCCACAAGGTGGGATATGCAAGGCTCTTCCTTAGTCCTGTCTATTTACTAGGCTAACAAATAAGAAAAAAAAACTTTGAGGTGTTTTATTCCAACCCTTCTAACTATTTCTAACTCTCTTCAAAAATTTTTGGTGTGTTTGCTTATTCTTTATTTAAATCTGCGGGATAGGAATGTGGCTTAGTGGTACAGGGCTTGCTTAGTATGCACAAAGCCCTGGGTTCAATTCCTCAGTACCATGTAAATAGAAAAAGCCAGAAGTGGCACTGTAACTCAAGTGGTAGAATGCTAACCTTGAGCAAAAGAAGCTCAGGGACAGTGCCCAGGCCCTGAGTTCAAGTCGCAGGACTGGCAAGCAGTCAGTCAATCAATCTGCCCCGAAACAAGTTTCAAAGGAAAAAAGAAAAACAACAGAAAGAAAAAACAAGTCCATCAAACACAATTATGTGCCTTTCTTTTTGAACCAGCCTACAGAAAGATAAAAAGAATCGCCTAAGAGCACCAGATCTATTTATTCTATTGCAAATTAGAACTATCTATTGATTTCTTTTATTTGGGTTTGAACACAGAAAGCAATTACAGATGACTCCTAGAACTAGGCATTGTACAATGAGAGTTGAGCCCCACCCAGTGGGAGAGGAAAAAACTTCCTTCATAGTCTCTGCAACATTTTGGTAAGATGAATGTATGTGTAGATTTGGTTTCAAAATCTATACTACAAGGATATGTCCATACATATAGATGGGAATGTACATATATGCATACATAAATATGCTCATATATACATACCAGTTCATACATACATTCATATTCAATTATTTCTTATTGTCCTTCCTTTTCTCCCTCCTCTTTCCTATCTTATTTTTTTGTTTGTTTGTTTCCTTAGCTAAGGTATTTAGATGATTGTGGCCTGATACATTCTGCCTTTTGGCATTTTTAAATCACAATTTATTGTTTGGGTGCAAAGCTTTACAAAATGTTTAAGCACCTAAGGTATGGCAAATCATTTGATTTATAGCTCTGGAGAGGTGCCTGATATGGGAGCAGAAAAAAGAAGACTGCAGGTCTGTACTCTTCACTGTGGCAGAAGGCAGAACCATAATAAGAGAAATGAAGAAAGGACTGGGTCCCTTATAAAGGGAAGAGCAAACCCAGATAATAGTACAGCAGTACAGGCATGTTATTAAATATCTCCATTTCTGGGAAATCTGAGAATGAAGATGATGATTCTTTGGCTCAAAGTGTTTGTGGAGATGAAGGAAAAGAGTTAGACTCACACTGAAGGCACACTGTAGATCTGAGAATATCTCCTTTTTAAGCTGCAAGAATCCCATTAAAGATGGGCATGCCAGCACCAACGGCTTCACTTTTGGCACAGCCCTTAACAATAATAGTGCATGCAAAGGCAATTACCAGGAATGGGAGCGAATTATAGCCTTTTTGATTTGCTTAGTTCAATCTCCTGTTAGGTAGATGAAGAAAGGAGACTGACCTTTACCTCAAAAGAAATAAATTGCAGGAAGTATTTGGTTTTGCCTCTGTCAGGTTGAAGGTATGAAAAGCAGAATGTGCATCCAGTAAGTCAAATACCAAGCTCTATTGCTTTAAGCTCTTGCAAATTCAGACATAAGGAAAGGTATAGCTGAGTTGAAATAATTGCTTATAATGACATGTCCAGTTCAGTAGCCCTCATTTGTACCAGAATCTCTGAGATCGCATGTAGTCTTTGAAAGGAACTGTATAAACTAATAAAATACCCTTGTAAACATGCTCATGTTCCAAGCATGTTTACTTACGGACCACCATTCTGGTATCAGGTAAACTTGCCAACTGTTAAAATTTGGGTCAGAAAGGCAAAAGAACCAAGTGTTCAGAGTTGGTAAGAGGTAAAGATTCAGAGCCAAGACTATTGTCAAAAATATAGAATCAGGCTGGGAGTTTGGCCTAGTAGTAGAGTGCTTGCCCAGCATGCAGGAAGACCCAGCTTCGATTCCTCAATACCACATACATTAAAAAAAAAAGGGTGTGTGTGTGGAGTTCAGCCTAGTGGTAGTGCTTGCCTAGCATGTATGAAGATCGGGGTTTGATTCCTCAGTACCACATACATTGAAAAAAAAAGCCGGAAGTGGTGCTGAGGCTCAAGTCCCAGAGCATTATTGAGGGAAGCCCAAGGACAGTTCTGAAGCCCTGAGTTCAAGCCCCAAGACTGGCAAATTTTAAAAAGATAAAATCATTTTTTGTGTGTTTTTGCTTTGCTTTTTGTTGTCAGTACAGGACTTGAACTGAGGATCTCAGTGTTATCCCTTACCTTTTTCACTCAAGAATGGTGCTTTAGCTGGGTGTGGTGGCTCATGCCTGTAGTAATACTAGCTACTAAGAAGGCTGAGATCCGAGGACCATGTTCAAAGCCAGCCCAGGCACTAAAGAACGTGAGACTCTTATCTCCAATTAGTCACTAGAAAATGGGAAGTGAGGCTGTGGCTCAGGGGTAGGGTGGTAGCCTTTAGCTGAAGAGCTCAGGGACAGTGCCCAGGCCTAGAGTTAAACCCCAAGACTCCCTCACCCCCAAAATGATGCTTTCCAGGTGGGACATACTTCCAGTTTTTTGCTGATTAATTTGAAAAAAGAATCTCAAGAGCTTTTCTTCCCAGGTTGGCTTTAAGCTGTGATCCTTAATCTTAGCTCCTGAGTATCTAGGATTACTGGCATGAACCACCAGTATTAGGCTTGGAAGAATCATCCTTAAAGTAAAAAAACAGGAAATAAGAACAAAAAAAATCAGGTGTCTGGCAGCAAAGTAATGGGGCAATACATTTGGATGAGTAAGAAATAATACAATTTGGAGAGAAATGTACCCAGGAAAGAGCTGAGAGAAAACTGATTTCAGTTGAGTTAGAAAGATTTATTCCCTTTTGGGAAGGAAATCAGAAAGAACTGTAAGGCTAGATAAAGTCTGTATCCAATTTAAATACCCGTGTTGCTACCTCTAAGAGTAAAGTAGTCCCTTGAGCCCTAAGAGATCTGCATTTTGTTCACAGGTCATCTTTCTTGAAGAAAAAGAAGAGTGGGATCTGTGTGGGGAAGGTTTCAAGATCCCTTGGCTGGCCTCCTTTCCAAAGGTAGGATCCAGTCATAAGTTGTATTCTAGACAGCCACCAGTTCAGTCTCCATCTGTTCCCCAAAAGTGTATTTTACATACTTGCTCTTTGCATTTCGGTGGTTTTGGTTTTTGTTTTTAAAGAGACATCTTGGAGAGCCAAAGTACTAGATTTGAATCATTCTAAATCATCACTTGAACCCTGTTGGAAAGTTAGGAGAGTAGGAAGTGTAACTCTACTTGTTTGGAAATATCTATTGCAGGTGGGATCCTAGGTGTTACAAATTTTCTTTCTTCCTTTGATTTGTTATGTTCTCAAGTGCCACCAGGATTTGTTCTGACTCGTTATTTAAAAATGTTCTTCTGTTGGTCCTGGAGCTGCACTTGTTGACATTTTTCATTTTCTAGGGAAGAGTTTGTTATGACAGCTGATTTGTTGACAACTTTTAAATCAGCTAAAATATGAAATACATCAGAGGGACTTTTCCATTCTTGGTACTACTGCAAATATGGGATAGAGAAAATTCTCCTAAATGTTATGAAGGCATTGGCTGCTTAGAACCTAAATTCAACAAAGCTTAGTCAGATGGCATGGCTCACAGTAGTAGCTGCCTATACTACACAGAGTTTAGGGCCAATTGAGAAATGCCAGGCTGCTGTGTTGCAGAGGTTCTAACAGCCTAATGTTTTCATCTACCCAGGGCTTCTCTCTTCCTCTGCAACTGGCCAAAGACCAGGCTCCTTTGGCCTGAAGAATCTGTCTGACAACCAGGCACCAGTGGCTCACACCTGTAAATCCTAGCTATGCAGGAGGCTGAGATCTGAGGATCACAGTTTAAAGGCAGCCTGGGCAGGAAAGTCTATAGACACTTATATCCAATTAACCACCAGGAAACCAGAACTGGCGCTGTGGTCCATGTGGTAGAGCTCTAGCTTGAGTGGAAAAGCTCAGAAATAGCACCTAAGATCCACAACTAATTAAAAGATAGTTGGGGTTGTGAGAAGAGGGGCAGGCAGCTGGGCTGGTGATTGTCTGGGGTGGTCTGGAATGGAGTCGTGAGGAGGCTGTCATGACAGTGTCGGAGAGCCAGCTCAAGAAAATGGTGTTCGGCTACAAATACAGAGACGTAACTGTACGAGAAACTGTCAATGGTATTACTCCATACAAAGATCTCAGCCCTGTATTGGATGTTTAATGATGGCAGTTCCAGAGGATTAATGACCCTCACTGGAACAATTCCTGTGCCTTACAGAGGTAATACATATACATATACATATAATATCCCAATATGCCTATGCTGCTGGACACATACCCATATAACCCCCCTATCTGTTTTGTTAAGCCAACTAGTTCAATGACTAGAAAAACAGGAAAACATGTTAATGCAAATGGGAAAACATAACTTCCTCATCTACATGAATGGAAACACCTGTAGTCATGTTTGTTGGGTCTTATTCAGGTCATGATTGTATGGTATTTGGAGAGGAACCTCTAGTCTTCTCTCATCCTACTATTTTAGCATCACATCCACCATACCAGGCTACAGGGCCACCAAATACCTCCTACATGCCAAGCATGCCAAATGGATGATCTGCTTGTCCCTCTGGATACCCTCCTAATCCCAGTGGTTACCCATGCTGTTCTTACCCACGTGGTGGCCCAATACCCTGCCAGTACAAGTTCTCAATACCTTTCCCAGCCTCCTGTGGCCGCTTTTGGTGCTAGCAAAGATGGCACAATCAGTGAGGACACCATTTGCGCCTCTTTCATTTCAGCAGTCAATGACAAACTGAGATGTTGAATGAAGGAGAAAATGGACTGATCAAGACAGAGCTCAATGCTTTGAAGCAAAAAAGAAAAATCTCAGAAAAGGTCACCAAAAACTGGAAGAAATGGTCAACCATTTAGATCAAGAAAGTAGCAGAAGTTGATTAAAACACAGAAC
Source organism: Megascapheus bottae (assembly GCF_031878675.1). Lineage (NCBI taxonomy): Eukaryota > Metazoa > Chordata > Mammalia > Rodentia > Geomyidae > Megascapheus > Megascapheus bottae. The sequence goes on along the minus strand of NC_143526.1, from coordinate 30,533,081 downwards.
TTTTGGAAAAAAAGGATGAAAAACTAAGTTTTGCTCTGGAGAAAATGAAAAAATCAATTTGAAAACAATAACATTGACAAAATTATAATTCCCACAGCCCCACTATATAAACAGATATAAAGCTGTATGCAGAGGAAAAATGCTATTAAAGACATTATATTTTACCTGGGAGAAGCCTTGAGGTAGGGAGTAATATAGACTTGTATATCTTCCTGAAGCATGTATGCCTTCTGTCCCCCCAAAAAATTCCAGCTGAGGGCACTAATGCAAAAAGCAAGAAAGACTACCTGGCTTAGTAACCTCTACTGATTTCTGATAGCAGCTGGAGAGTGACCTCTTCTTAAGGGATTTTTCTCTTTCCTTCCTTCCTTCCTTTCTTTCTTTTTTTTTTTTGCCAGTCCTGAGGCTAGAATTCAGGGCACTGTCCTTGGATACTTTTGCTCAAGCTAGTGCTCTGCCACTTGTGCTACTTCTGGCTTTTCTGAGTATGTGGTATCGAGGAATCAAACTTAGGGTTTTGTGCATACTAGGTGAGCACTCTCCTACTAGGCTATGTTCCCAGCCTGGGACCTCCCTCCCTCCCAACTGCCTGCCCCTCTCTCTCTCTCTCTCTCTCTCTCTCTCTCTCTCTCTCTCTCTTTTTCCCCTTCCCTCCCTCCCTCCCTCCCTCCCTTCCTCCCTCTCTCTCTCTCTCTTATCTATCTGTTAGAGACCCTAGCCTGGGTAGGAAGCCATTTCCCTCAAGGCCTTGCTTAACCTTAAAGACTGGCAGCCGTTCACCTGACAACATTCATGAGTCATATTATTCTGAGAATTGTCACAATGATCTGATCACCAGATATTTTACATAGGTAGAGACTCACTGTAAACGTCAGCAAGCAGAATGCCACCGCCCTGCTTCCCCCTCCCTATTTCCTCTTAGCTACTGCTTAAAAGCCTGCTAAAAATTTTTAATAAACAGACCTTGACAACATATTGCTTGGTCTCGCTCTTCTTTCTCACCCTTCTTATTTTCAGGCTGTGTCCCCCTCGGTTCCCCCGAATAACTGGTCCCGCACAAGTGGCGCCCAACGTGGGCCCTAGAGACGGACATTCTGCCGGAGGGAGACACGACTATCCACATAAAAAGCTCCCCGGGAGTGGACAAAGAATTGGAGAAGACATTCTCACCGTTCATGAGAAAGGCCTTCTTCTAGTAAGCAGATTTTTCTCCGTCCCAGTCTAAGATGGGTGATCCTATGTCTAAGGAGGCCCAATTTATTCGGGACCTTAAAGCTTCCCTCAGGGAAAGAGGAGTCAGAGTTAAGAAAAAGGATTTAGTTCAATTTTTCTTGTTTATTGGGGAAACTTGCCCCTGGGTTGTTATTAGTGGACCCAGTATACATCCTCTTACCTGGAAAAAGGTAGGGAGGGAGTTAAATGAGCTCCTTGCCACAAAGGGGCCGGATGCAGTCCCTACCAGAATATTTAACTATTGGAACCTCATTAATGATGTTTTAAATGAAGGGCCAGGATCTGCCAAAGTTATTTCTGAAGCCGAGGCTTTCCTTGCACCCCTCTCTCGTTCTGCTTCTGCCGCCTCACTCCACTCCCCTATGGAACCTGTCCCTCCATCACCTTGCCCTTCAGTAGTTATACCCATGCCCAGTACAGGAGAAAATCCCAAAAAACCTTATAACAAATGCCTTGATCTATTGAAATCTTTTGATCCCACCATAGATAGCCAGAAAGTTCAATCTGATAGGGAAGTTCCTTTGACCCTCCCTGTTTTTAAAAGAATACCCAAAGATATGCCATCCCTGCCACAAGAAAGCTTTAAACAACAAGCCAATAGTTGTCAACACCCAGCCCCCATTTCTGTTACTTATTCTGGACCTCCCCCCTACCCTCCCGCTTATTTTCCTCCACTGTCCATTGATGTCCATAAGGCAGCTCTTATACAGACAAAAAATTATTTGTCACAGCATGTTGCAGGATTAAGAGAGGTAGCCCAACTACAAAAAGAATGCTCCCAGCTCTCAGTAAGCCTTGCCTCCCTGCACGATTCCCTTAATCAGACCACTTTCGCTTTTGACCCCCATAAAAATCTACCTATTCCAAACAGGGACGCGCCATGCCCGCTTTGGCTTTTCCTGTAATGACTCGCTCAAGAGCCAAAACCGAAACTGCTTCAGTCATTGGAATTAGAGAAGAACAGGAAGGCGAGGAAATAGACCCCGATTCTGAGGTGGAAGAGGAAGAGGCTAGTGATGATGAGGATTCCCCTAACACCTATAAAAAGTGAAAGTTTAAGGCCCTTAAAGAAATTAATTCAGCAGTTCGCAATTATGGCCCAATGCCCCTTTTACACATTCAATGCTTAAGGCTCTTGCAGGCGATGGTTATCTTACTCCCGATGAATGGCATTATCTTGCGCAAGCCACCCTTACCCGTGGCCAATATTTAACTTGGAAGGCAGAATTTTTGGATAAATGCCAGGCTCAAGCCAAGATTAATGAAAAAAAAAAGACTTCCACTCGTAGTTGGAATGCGGATAAACTTAGTGGCATTGGCCAATATAACTCAATAAAAAAACAGGTTAAATTTCCAGTTGGCCTTTTGGCTCAGACCTCGGAGGCCGCCTTCACTGCATGGCATGCCATTCCTTCCGCAGGATCCATCACAACACCCCTGTCCAAGGTTATCCAGGGGCCACAGGAACCCTATAGTGAATTTGTAGGCAAATTACTAGAAATGACGGAGAGAGTTTTGGGTCCAGAAGAGAAGGAGACTAAATTTGTAAAACAATTGCCCTTTGAAAATGCTAATGCCACCTGCCATGCTATTCTTAGAGGGCAGGTAAAACATAAAACCCTTGATGAAATGATTAGGTTATGCCATGATGCAGATCCCTTTACTTATAAGTTGTCTCAGGGAATCACACAAGGCGTTCAGCTGGCTATAGGATCTGTATTACAACCTATGAAAAATGCTAAGCACTGTTTTAAATGTGGCCAGATTGGGCACTTTGCCAAACAGTGCCCTCAACAATTGGATACTACCCTGTTGCCTCAGGACAATCCAAGATTTTCTTACCTAGCACTGTATGTCCCCGATGTAAAAAGGGTAAACATTGGGCTAATCAATGTAGTTAAAAACGGATGTTATGGGGAGAGCCTTGCCCCCTCTTCAGGGAAACGGGCCGAGGGGCCAGCCCCGGGCCCCTCAACCCATTCCATTCTCACCGGCCACGGGGAATATTCAGCCGATGACTCAGCCCACTTTAAACCAACAGACCAACTTTCTAGAGCCACTCCAGGCAGTGCAGGGTTGGACTTGTGTGCCGCCTCCAACTCAATTTTAACTCCTACTGGAGGGATTTATATTTTACCCACAGGTGTTTTGGGCCCACCCCTGCCTAATACCTGTTATTTGATCCTGGGACGAGCCTCCTCTACTATTCAGGGCCTTTTCATATTTCCCTCCGTGGTGAATAATGATTACACTGGGGAAATTCAAGTTTTGGCATGTTCCACCCTTGGGCCTATAAAAATTGCTGCAGGCCAGAGAATTGCACAAGCCTTGTCTTTACCCTTGCATTTCTCTGCCCCAGTGGTTAAAACCGAGGCTAGGGGGGCTTCTCAGCCTGGTTCCTCAGAACCAGGCATTTTAGATTCAGGAGCAGATGCTACCTGCATTTCTCATAAATTGTGGCCATCAAAATGGCCATTACAAGCGGCCCTTACCCATCTACAGGGGATTGGCCAGGCAAAGGACCCTTTACAAAGCTCTAAAATATTGCAGTGGGAGGATGCTGAAGGTAATTCAGGGACTGTTAAACCCTTTATTGTTCCCGGATTACCGGTCAATCTCTGGGGGAGAGACATCCTTTCACAAATGAATGTTATCATGTGTAGCCCCAATGAAGTTATAACCCAACAAATACTATCACAGGGGTATTTGCCAGGACAAGGCTTGGGTAAAGAAGGACAGGGAATCCCTGCCCCAGTAAATATTTCACCTAAGGTGGATCGCTTTGGTTTAGGCTATCAAAATTTTTTATAAAGGCCTCTGCTCCCCCTGCACTCCAAGTGGATAAAATCACTTGGAAAAGTGATGAACCTGTCTGGATTGACCAGTGGCCTCTTTCCTCTATAAAACTGTCTGCAGCCCTGACGTTGGTGCAGGAACAGTTGGCTGCTGGACACATTGAGCCATCCATTTCACCCTGGAATACTCCCGTATTTGTTATACAAAAAAAAAATCAGGAAAATGGCGCCTTTTACAAGACCTTCGCGCCATTAACAAGACGATGGTTCCTATGGGGGCTCTGCAGCCAGGCCTGCCCTCTCCGGTGGCCATTCCCAATTCATATCATAAAGTGGTAATAGATTTAAAAGACTGTTTTTTCACCATTCCTCTCCATCCCCGGGATTGTGAGCGCTTTGCCTTCAGTCTTCCAGTAACTAATTTTATGGGACCAAATCCCCATTTTCAATGGAAGGTATTGCCCCAAGGAATGGCTACTAGTCCTACACTTTGTCAAAAGTATGTTGCTCAAGTTGTTGATCCTTTTAGGCTCAAGTTTCCCACCCTATATGTCATCCACTATATGGATGATATTCTTTTGGCAGGTTCAAAACAGTCCATTCTTTACGAGGCAGCATATGAGTTAATGATTAAATTACAATCCCGTGGCCTTCAAATTTCTGAAGAGAAAATTCAGGTAGTTCCACCACAATTATTTTTAGGCTTTGAGCTTTTCCCTAATAAAATTATGTCACAAAAGATGCAATTACGTAAAGATTCCTTAAAAACTCTTAATGATTTTCAAAAATTGTTAGGAGATATAAATTGGCTCCGTCCCTATTTAAAATTAACCACTGGAGAGCTTAAGCCTCTTTTTGATGTTTTGCAAGGAGATCCAGACCCATTATCTCCTCGAGTACTTACTCCTGAAGCCAGAAAAGCGTTACTATTGGTTGAAAAAGCTATTAAATAACAGCATATTTCTTATTATTCCCCTGATAAGCCGTTGTATTTTCTTGTATTTCCCTCCTCTTTTTCTCCTACCAGACTATTCTGGCAAAATTCTCCCCTTTATTGTGTCCATTCCTCTGCCTCATCCTCAAAAATACTTGCTACATATCCATTTTTAGTACTTATACAATTGGGCAGAGAGCAGTCTTTAAATTATTTGGCAAAGATCCTGATGTTATTATTGTCCCGTTTAGTCCTGTACAAATACAATGGCTTATGCAAAATGATTCCTCATGGGCCGTTGGTCTAGTTTCTTTTCAAGGTAAAATTGATAACCATTTTCCCCAGGACAAACTAATTCAATTTTTTTTTAGAACCCCTGTAGTTTTCCCCAAAATAACTAAATCAAGTCCTATTAAGGATGCAGCTTTGGTTTTTACTGATGGCTCCTCAAACGGAGTTGCTGCTTATTCCATTAATGGTAAAATATATTCATTTTTTACGGGAGAAAAATCTGCCCAATTAGTGGAATTAAAAGTCATTTTAAAGGTCTTGCAAGATCTTTTAGATACTCCCTTTAATTTGTTCACTGATAGCGCTTATATAGCCTTTTCCGTGCCATCTTTGGAAATAGTTCCCTATATTCGCCCTACTTCCGGGGCTGCTCCCTTATTTTATGAGCTTCAAGAAATTATTCTTCAACGAGCCCAGCCTTCCTTTATTGGACATATTCGTGCCCATTCTGGGCTGTCTGGACCCTTGGCTCAGGGAAATAATCAAGTAGATCATGCCACCCGCATAATTGGTTTAGCTGAAACCCCACTTAACCCTTCCCCATTATCCCTTGCACAAAAAGCCCATGATCTCCGTCATCTCAACGCTCATACCTTACATCTTAGGTATGGTGTTACTCGAGAACAAGCACAACACATTGTGCGTCAATGTAAGGGATGTTTACACTCTTGCCTGAACCCCACATAGGAGTTAATCCTAGAGGTTTAATTCCAGGAGAAATTTGGCAAATGGATGTTACTCACATTCCCTCGTTTGGTAAAATGAAGTATGTACATGTTTCTGTGGATACTTTTAGTGGATTTATTTTCGCCACCCCTCAAACAGGGGAGACTACAAAAAATGTAATTAGTCATGTCCTTTCCTCCCTTGTTGTGTTGCCTCAGCCAAAAATGATCAAAACTGATAATGGGCCAGGATATACTAGTGCATCATTTAAACAATTTTGTGCTCAGTTGGAAATCAAACATATTACGGGTATTCCCTATAATCCTCAGGGACAAGGTATTGTGGAAAGAGCTCATCAAACCCTTAAAAATATGATATTTAAATTACAGTCCGGCAAAGGACTAATATATTCAGCCTTGGGAAATCCAAAAAATATAGTTAATCATTCCTTATTTGTTTTAAATTATCTTATTCTTGATGTACATGGACGCTCCGCCGCAGATCGTCTGTGGCACCCCACAACCGCACAAAATTATGCCCAGGCATTGTGGAAAGATCCCTTAACTTCCCAATGGCATGGCCCTGATCCAGTTCTTATTTGGGGAAAAGGCCATGCATGTATTTATGATACCCACAACAATGGCGCCAGATGGCTTCCGGAGCGCCTTGTTAAATTATATAATCCATCCAGGGAGTCCCCTGAGAAGGTGTAACTGTGCTTAATTTTAGGATGACACTACAAATGCTCCCCTTTTCTACTGATCATTTCCCTGCCCATGGTGAGCGGAGGCCTTGGACCACCCTCTGATCGCACAAAACTCCTCGAGACACTATATGGATCTCCTTGTGCCTGCTGAGGAGGTTATAATAATCACCAAAAACCGCAAGTATATACCCAGATGGTAGATTGTGGAAATCATAATGCTTATTTACAAGCTGCCCCCTCCCCTACAGGGGGAACAATTCAGTCCTGGGTTTGTTTACAAAAGCCAAAGGTAATTCTCCCCACCAACGGGCACCCTGGACCATGCCCCAATGATTGCACCTATGTTACTCAAATGAATGTTCTGTGTTATAATTCCCTTCAAGAATGTATTTATAATAATCAAACTTATTTTATGACCATACCTCACTCCCAATATTCGGGCACCTTCAGAGGTGATTGGTCTTTAAACTCCTCACCTTTGAGTAATAAAAAATATTCCCAAGCCTCATGTACAGCCCCTATAGGAAAGAACACCGGTTGGAATAGATACACTCCCATCCACGTTTCAGATGGAGGAGGTCCAACTGATGTTGTTAGGGAACATATTGTTCAACATAAAATTCAAAATCTTATAGACTCCTTAGTCCCTCAAATACAGATACATCCCTTACTTCTACCCAAGGCCAGAGGCATTGATATAGATTCCCAGACGTGGGATATTTTAACAGCCACCCATTTGGCCCTAAATATTTCAAATACACAGCTGGCACAGGATTGTTGGATGTGCCTAGCTCTAGGAGCCTCTTGGCCCCTTGCAATGCCAGAATCATATAATGTATCCATGATTAAAAATGATGTAGTGGAAAAGGGAAATTGCTCTCTGAGTATTCTCTTCCCCCTGTGTTTTTAAACCCTTTCGCAATGATAGCTTTAAACTGTTCCTTTGTTAATATCTCAATGGAACTTTGTCCTGGTACTGGAAGTTTTTGTGTGTGGAAACAATTTAGCACATTCCAAGTTGCCCAGCAATTGGACAGGTCTCTGTGTTATGGCTTCCCTACTACCTGACATTGAGCTCATTCCCGGAAATGAACCTGTTCCCATCCCTAGCTTTGATTATTTCATTCCCGGACACAAAAGAGCGGTACAATTTATTCCACCCCTTGTCGGATTAGGGATCGCTGGAGCTGTTGGTACTGGAACTGCAGGATTAACTACCTCGATCCATACCTATTCTAAACTCTCACAACAACTTGCAGATGATTTACAAACAGTCTACCAGTCAGTAAGAGACCTCCAGGATCAGGTGGACTCACTGGCTAAAGTAGTTCTCCAAAATAGACGAGGATTGGATTTACTCACTGCTAATAAAGAAGGTATATGTTTAGTTTTGCAGGAAAGATGCTGCTTCTATGCCAATAAGTCTGGCATAGTGTGAGACCGGATTAAAAAAAAAAAAAAAAAAAAAAACACCAGGAGGAGCTAGAACTGCGTCGCAGAAAACTGTTCGATAAACCTATCTGGAGTGCCTGGAATGCCCTGCCCTATCTTCTCCCAATTTTGGGCCCGCTGCTTGGCTTGCTTATTCTTTTATCCCTGGGACCCTTCCTTTTTTTCTAAAATTATGAGTTTTATTAAGACCCAGATAAATGCCATGTTTGATGCCAAGGTGGTGGCAGTCCAGTACCAGCGACTCCAATGTCGTGATCCTGATAAAAACTTGGGCTACGAGGAGCCTCTTGGCTCTCCTTCCATAGGCCTGGATTTCTCCATTCTAAACTCCGCCCAAAAGAAACATCGGTCTTGGCAGCTGTGGAATCGCCTATGACGGGAATAGCGTGATGCCAAAACCAGTGAGCAACCCAGTGGCTATGGAGTACTCAATGACAGGATTAAGCTCTGAAGCTTCCTAGCTGCTTCGCGAAGCCTAAGACAGGGGCTCCATCCTCCAATCACTTTGTGGGACCTGGTTTTGGAAGCACATCACGTAGCCTAAGACAGGCCTTCCACCCTTTAAATTTATACAAAAAGGGAGGAGATGTTGGAGACCCTAGCCTGGGTAGGAAGCCATTTCCCTCAAAGCCTTGCTTAACCTTAAAGACTGGCCACCATTCACCTGGCAACATTCATGAGTCATATTATTCTGAGAATTGTCACAATGATCTGATCACCAGATATTTTACATAGGTAGAGACTCACTGTAAACGTCAGCAAGCAGAATACCACCGCCCTGCTTCCCCCTCCCTATTTCCTCTTAGCTACTGCTTAAAAGCCTGCTAAAAAATTTTAATAAACAGACCTTGACAACATATTGCTTGGTCTCGCTCTTCTTTCTCACCCTTCTTATTTTCAGGCTGTGTCCCCCTCAGTTCCCCCAAATAACTGGTCCTGTGGGCAGGACATCTATCTATCTCTTTCTCTTATCAATAAGTGCCCAGATAAGTTATTGCTATTTATTATTCAAGTACAAAATAGTTTGAATCAATAATATATTTTCTGTTTCTTTGGGTAAAGACTGGCTTTTATTAATGCACTTTTTTTTGCCAATCCTGTGACTTGAACTCAGGGCCTGTTGTACCATGCTTACTTTTAAAAAAATGTTATTTAAGGGCCAGGAGTTTGACCTAGTGGTAGAGGGCTTGCTTAGCATACACGAAGACCCAGGTTCAATTCCTGGGTACCACAAATATATAAAAGCCAGAAGTGGTGCTGGGGCTCAAGTGTTAGAGCACTAGCCTTGAGGAAAGCCCAAGGACAGTGCTTAGACCCTGAGTTCAGTCCTCAAGACTGGCAAAAAAAACTTTTTTTAAAGAACTGATTTAGAGATTTAAAGGAGACCTATATACTTTCCACTCCTCTTGTTTTTTTGCCAGTCCTGGGGCTTGAACTCAGGGCCTAAGCACTGTCGTTGGGCTTTCTCAAGGCTAGCACTCTACCACTTGAGTCACAGCACCACTTCCAGCTTTTTCAATAAAAGTGTAAGAAATTAATAAGGTGATAAGGAATATGTAGGGTTTTTTGTTGTTGTTGTTGGTCGTGGGACTGAACTCGGCTTGGGCACTGTCCCTGAGCTCTTTATCTCAAGGCTAGGGCTCTACCACTTGAGCCATAGCACCACTTCCAGTGTTCTGGTGGTTAATTGGAGATAAGAGTCTCACAGATATTTGTGCTTGGGCTGGCTTTGAACCTCAATCCTCAGATCTCAGACTCCTGAGTACCTAGGTGTGCGCCATTGATACCTGGCTATGTTTGTCAACTTGAGTAAGAAATTAGATCTCAGTGTTGTTTTCACTGGTGTCACTAATTATGAGTGAGTTGGCACAATATTTCTTGCTTTTTTTTTTTTTTTTTTTGCCAGTCCTGGGCTTAGGCTCAGGGCCTGAGCACTGTCCTTGGACTTTCTCAAGGCTAGCACTCTATCACTTGAGCCTCAGCACCACTTCTGGCTTTTTGCTATGTATGTGGTACTGAGGAATCGAACCCGGGTCTTCGTGCATGCTAGGCAAGCCCACTACCACTAGGCCAAACTCCTGGCCCGTGTTGGCACAATATTTCATAGGCAATTTGTATATTTTTGGCACACATATGGGAAGTCTTCTCGTGTAATTTCCCTTCCCTTCTCTCTTCCCCAATCTCCCCCCCACCCGCCGCACCACCAATTTTTAAGAACAAGAATTCTTTTCCAATCTTTATGTCTTTCCAGTCCTAGCACTCTACCACTTAAGCCACATTGCCACTTCTGGATTTTTCTGCATAGTTTATTGGAGATAAGAATCTCACAGACTTTCCTTCCCAGGCTACTTTGAACCACCTTGTATCTCAGTTTTCTGGGTAGCTAGGAATACAGACGTTAGCAGCTGGTGACTAGCTCCAATCAATTTTTTTTGCCAGTTCTGGGGCTTGAACTCAGTGCCGGATCATTGTCCTTGGACTTTCCCAAGACTACAACTCTACCACTTGAGTCACAGCACTAATTCCAACTTTTTCTATGTATGTGGTATCGAGGAATCAAACCCAGGTCTTCATGCATGCTAGGCAAGCACTCTACCACTAGACCAAACTCTTGGCCCCTCCAATCAACTTTTTTTTTTTTTTTTGCCAGTCCTGGGCTTGAGCTCAGGGCCTGAGCACTGTCCTTGGACTTTCTCAAGGCTAGAGCTCTACCACTTGAGCCTTAGCACCACTTCCAGCTTTTTTCTATGTATGTGGTACTGAGGAATTGAACCCAAGCCTTCGTGCATGCTAGGCAAGCACTCTACCACTAGGCTAAACTCCCAGCCCCCCCTCCAATCAATTTTTAAGAATTCTTTACTTACTAGGGATATTAGCGTGTTGCTGGTGGTCTATGTTGGAAATATTTTTTTACCCAGATCATTAGGTCTTATGACAGAATTTTTTCTTCTTCTAAGAAACTTTAAAAATATCAATATTTGGGCTAGGAATATGACTCAGTGGTAGAGTGCTTGCCCAGCATGCATGAAACCCTGGGTTCAACTCCTCAGTACCACATAAATAGAAAAGGATGGAAGTGGCCCTGTGGATCAAGTGGTAGAGTGCTAGCTTTGAGCACATAAAGCTGTAGGGAAAGAGCCCAGGCCCTGAATTAAAGTCCCAAGACCAGAAGAAATTTTTAAAAATTAAATATTTATCAATTTTTTCTTTTTCTGGATTTTATTATACTTAGGACCTACTCATGTTTTCTCCTAGTACAGAATTTCATGAATAAGCTTAGATCTCTGATCCATTGGAATATATTATGTATGTCATTAAGTATACATTTTTTTCAAATGGCTATCTCATTCTCTATATTAAAAAGTTTTCTCATACAAGGAAGGAAGAAAGGCGGTGGTTTAGAGATACCCAGAACTTACTTGTGTTCTCTACAAATTTCAGGTGCATGGCTTCAGGGAGAGGTAGGCAGTATGGGAAAATACAGGAGTTCAGCTATAAACAGTATATAAAAATCAGATGAGATCCAGAAATCTTGAACTTTAGATCTGTAAAAGAAACAATAGACAACGTAAGACTCTAAACAAGACAATAAAGGAGGAGGAGGATTCTTGGGGTCCCACATAGTTCTTTAAGCAAAAGACACACACAAAAAAAGCCAGATACCAATGGCTCATGTCTGTATTCCTAGCTACTCAGAGGGCTGAGACCTGAGGATCAAGGTTTAAAGCCAGCCTGGGCAGGAAAGACCATGAGACTTTTTTTTTTTTCTAATTTACATTATCGTTGTTTTAGACGTGATATACAGTGAGGTTACCTTTACACACACCAGGAAGTATATTTTCTTTTGCATAGTACCATCTGTTCTCTCATTCTCTACATTCCCTCCCTTCCATCTCTACCCATGAGTTGCATAGTTTACTTTCATCAATGTCAGTGTACTCTACTGCTAGACTTTTTCACCCTTTTCCCTCTGATTCTGTGCTCTCCCACAGATGTACATGTGATACAGTATATATATAAGGTAAAGAATACAGTCATTAGAAAAAAAAACAATTTAAGAAAAAGTTCTTTGTTTCATATCTTTGGAGTTTGTTTCAGTATGTATACTATCTTATATGCATATGAAGAGGTGCTTGGGTATTGCACCTTTGTGATTTTCTCCTAAGACTATCCTTTTTTGATCTCTATGAGTATCTAGAATTTTGTGTCTTTGTCATGTCTCATTGCATTTTAGATCTAACTTCTGCATATCAAGGAGAACATATACATTTGCCTCTCCGATCTTGGCTTACTTCACTTAATGACTCTTTCTTGCAGTAGTTTCAGAGTTTTGGGTCTGATCTTGAGGTCTTTGGTGCAGTGCATGGTGACAAGCAGATATCCACTTTTAGATTTCTACATATGACCACCCAGTTTTCCCAAAACCAATTGCTGAAGAGGCTATGTTCTTTCCATTGAATGCCTTTGGCTCCTTTTGTCAAATATCAGATGACTGTAAACATGTGATTTAATTTCTGGATCTTCTAACCTGTTCCATTGATCTATTGGCCTATTCTTGTGCCAATAACAAGCTGTTTTTATTATTGTGGCTTTGTAGTAGAGTTTGAAATGAATTGCTTTGGCTATTCTACGTATTTTGTTCCATATGAGTTTTTTCTATCTCAATTAAAAAAGTCTTTGATTTTGATGGGAATTACATTGAATTTGTTTATCATTTTTGGCAGTATGGCCATTTTCACAATACTGATTATATATATCCATGAACATGGAAAGCATTTCCATTTCTTAATGTCCTCTTTGATTTCTTTCTTTAGATTTTCATAGATTTCACTATAAAGGTCTTTTATGTCTTTGGTTAGGTTAGTTGCTAGGGATTTTATTTTTTCAAGGCTATTGCAAATGTGGTTGTTTTCATGATTTCTTTCTTTCTTTTTGTCAGTCATGAGGCTTGAACTGTGGACCTGGGTATTGTCTCTGAGCTCTTCAACTCAAGGCTAGCACATTACTCCTTGAGCCACAGCTCCACTTCTGGTTTTCCAATCTAATTGGAGATCAGACTCACAAAGCTAAAGAGCTCAGGGACAGACACCAGGCCCACAGTTCAAGCCCTACAACTAACAAAAAAAAGTCTCATGGACTTTCATACTTGGGCTGGCTTCAAACCACAATCTTCAGATATTGGCATCCTGAGTAGCTAGGATGATAGATGTGAGCCACCATGCCCAGCTCATGATTTCTCTTTCTGCTTGGACATTGTTATTATACAGAAAGGTTCCTGATTTTTGTGGCTTAATTTTGTATCCTGCTACTTTGCTGAAGTGGTTGATTAGCTATAAGAGTTTGGAGGTGGAAGTTTTTGAGTCCTTTAGGTATAAGATCGTGTCATCTGCAAATACAGATAATTCAAAATTTCTTCTTTATGTGGATCCCATTAGTATCCTTTTCTTGGCTTACTGCTCTGACTAAGAAGTCTAGGACTATGTTGAAGAGAAGTGGAAAGAGTGGGCATCCTTGCCTTGTTCTTGATTTTAGGGGAAATAGTTTTTTTCCCCATTCAGTATGATATTGGCTGTTGATTTGCCATATATAACTTCCATTGTTTTCAGGAATGTTCCTTCTATTCCTAGTTTCTCAAAGCATTTTATATTTTTTCTTTGCCTGTCCTGGGGCTTGAACTCAGGGCCTGAACACTGTCCTTGGGCTTCCCAAGGCTAGAACTCTACCATTTAAGCAACAGCATCACTTCCGGCTTTTTTTTTTTTTTGTCAGTCATGGGGCTTGAACTCTGGGCATGAGTACTGTCCCTGAGTTCTTCAGCTCAGGGCTACTGCCCTACCCCTTAAGCCACAGAGCCACTTACCATTTTCTAGTGATTAATTGGAGATAAGAGTTACATGGTGTTTAGTTTCCAGGCTGGCTTTGAACCACGATCCTCACATCTGAGCCTCCTGAATAGCTAGGATTACAGGCATGAGCCAAAGCACCCAGCCTGATTTTTTTTTCCTGTGGGTCATGGGGCTTGAATGGCCAGATTTTTTTTCTGTGGGCCATGGGGCTTGAACTCAGCCTGGACACTGTCCCTGAGCTTTTCAGCTCAAGGCTACTGCCCTTCTCTTAATCCAAGCCCCATTTCCCATTTTCTAGAGGTTAATTGGAGATAAGAGTTTCAGGTTCTTTTGTGCCTGGGCTGGCTTTGAACTTTCAGTCCTCAGATGTCACCTCCAGAGTAACTAGGATTACAGGTGTGAGCCACTTCGCCTAGTTTTAGTCGAATCATGAGGTTATTTACTTGAGCTCCTTCTGTTTCTTCTCTCTTTTTTTTTTTTTTTTTTTGTTGTTCATTTTGCTAGTCCTGGGGCTTGAATTCAGGGCCTAGGCACTGTCTCAGAGATTCATTTGCTCTAGGTTAGCATTCTACCACTTTCAGCCACAGCACTTCTGTTTATGTGGTACTGAGAAATCAAACCCAGGGCTTCATGCATGCGAGGCAAGCACTCTACCACTAAGCCACATTTACAGCCCTGTTTCTGTTTTCTTTTCTTTTTTTTTTTTTGCCAGTCCTGGGCTTGAGCCTGGGCCTGAGCACTGTTCTTGGACTTTCTCAAGGTTAGAGCTCTACCACTTGAGCCTGAGCACCACTTCTGGCTTTTTTCTATGTATGTGGTGCCGAGGAATCGAACCCGGGTCTTCGTGTATGCTAGGCAGGAACTCTACCACTAGGCCAAACTATCGGCCGTTTCTGTTTTCTTTATGTGTGTATTTGGAGCTATGAACCTTCCCCCTTCACCACTGTATCCTATGTATGCTGTATCCTACAGGTTCAGTTGTGATTTTCATGGAGTTTTTCATTTTCATTGAGTTGTGAGAACTTTCTAATTTCTTCCTTAATTTTCTAATTTCTTCTGTGACCCAGGTGTTATTCAGTTTTGCTTGCATGTATTTGAGTATGTTTGATTGTTGTGAACTAGTTTAATTTCACTATAGTTGGATAAAATGGAAGGGATTATGCCAATCTTCTTTTATTTGCTTAGGTTCTTTGTGTATACTATAATATGGTCATTTTTGGAGAATGTTCCATGGGCTGCTGAAAAGAATGTGAATTGCATCGTTCTTGGGTGGAATACTCTGTAGATGTCTGCTAAGTCCATTTGGATAATGGTATCATTTAGTTCGGAGTGCTAAAATTTACTATTATTGTGTTTGGGTCTATCTTGTTCTGTAAGTCCAAAAGTATTGTTTAACATATTTAAGGGCTCCACTGTTCGGTGCATAGATATTGACCACTGTGATTTCTTCTCTATGGGTCTTTCCCTTTGTTAATATGTAATGACCTTCTTTGTCTTTTCATACTGCTTTTAATGAGAAGTCTATTTTATCAGATATCAAAATGGCTACTCTTGCCTTCTTGTGGGGTGCTTTTGCATGGAAGATCTTTTTCTATTCCTTCTCTCAGAGTTTGTTTTTATCTTGACCGTGATATGGGTCTCTTGGAGACAATAAATGGATGGATCTTGTCTCCTTAATCCAGTCTGCTACTCTGTTTGTTTGGGGAATTGAATCTGTTAATGTTTACAGTTATTATATAGAGGTGTGTCATGTTTTTGCCATTTTCTTGATTTTCTGTATTTTGCATCTTTCCTCTTCCTGTGCTTATTAGGTTGGTCTTCTAGTGATGTGTTTCCTTGATTTTGATTATTTTCTTCAGCTTGCATTTAGCCCTTTGGTATTCTTTGTAATGCTGGTTCATGAATTCCTTTGATTTCTGTTTGCCATGGAAGGCTTTAGTTTCATTGTCAAATGTAAATGATAACTTCTCTGGGTACACTTGTTTGGGTTGGCAGTTGTTGATCTTCAGGGTTTGGATTATACCATTCCAGACTTTTGCATTGAGGGTTTGTGTGGAGAGGTCTACAGTGATTCTGATTTTCTTTCCATTGCAATATAGCTCCTGCTTTGGTTAAGCAGCATTTAAAATCAATTCCTTGTTATTTTGATCTAATGATTTTTTACTATGATATATCTAGAGGTGTTTCTTCTTGGATCCTGTCTACTAGGGGTTTTATATGCTTCCGTTCAGCAGGTGAGATTCTTTCTTTCTTTCTTTCTGGACCAAAATCCCTTCAGTCTGCAGCAGGTGCTGGAAGGATTAGATTTGGGCCTCTGGAATGGGTTCATACTTCATAAGGGGTGGGTTCCACCATTAACTTTCTAGTCTGCTCAGGAGAAAAATGGCAGGAAATCTTCTTAAGAAATCTTTAAGGTTGAGAAAGCAGATTTCCCTGATTTTTTATATCACTAATTCCCAAAGACCTCTACTAGCTAAGCCTGAGAATCAGTATAGACTCAAGAAGCTTGTGACTTGGACACAGATGTTGAACACTAGTCTTAACTTGGTAGGAAATGTGGACCACCACATTACAGAGGGAACTCTAGAGTGATGACACTTGGGAACTGTAGCCCAACCTCTGGGAAGACGAGAAAGACAAAGCCAGAGTGAGGCCAAGTCAGTATGAAGTACGCAGGATCAGGATCAGTCGGTGCCTATGTCTTACTCTACCAGTGCAAATTTCTTTGGTTCGATTGCTTTGTATGTTTTCAGAGTCCCAGGGAAAATTGGAAACTCAGCTTTCTTAGGCATTTTTCATGCCTCACCACCTCTGGTGAGAAGGGGCATCGAACTGGGTAGTCTTCAACTGGTGAAACAGTTTAGTGGTGGCTCCAGTATTGACTGCATTGATGGGCCTGGGTATGAAAAACAATGGCAGGAAATGCCCAGAGCAGTCATTTGCCATGGGAAGAAAGTAAGGGGATGGATCAGCCTGTAAACAGCTTTTTCTGGTCTTACCTGTTTGAACTTTAGAGAGAAAATGACTCACTGCCCCTGTGCTCTCTACATAGCAAGGATACTACAAAATGACAAGCCAGAGGAAAAAAATGAACCATTTCCATCTTCATGGTCTAAGGCTACCCCACACAAAAGTGGAGGATGCCCTCTGAAAAAACATCTATAAGTAAAACTACTGAGGGTATGGTTCAAGGAGCAGGCTGCTTGCCTAGTAAGCCAGAGGCCCTAAGTTAGTTGCAAATGCCAGCAAAACAAAAAATAATGAAACTATAGACCAATTTTCTTTATAAAGCTAAATATAATGATCCTCATTCCAAACCAAATTTACCAATATATTAAAAAGATCACATGCCAGGCACAATACCTCACGCATGTAATCCTAGCTACTCAGGAGGCTGAGATCTGAGGATCCTGGTCCAAAGCCAGCCCAGGCACTGACATCCTGTCTCCAATTAATCACTAGAAAACTGAAACTGCAGCTGTGGCTCCAAGGGTAGGGCAGTAGCCTTAAGCTGAAGAGCTCAGGGACAACACCCAGAGACAGGGGTAAAAAACAAAAATTCTTGTTTGTGAATAATATGATCCTATACTCAAAAGATTCTAAACACTGAGCCAGAAAACTGACAGAACTAACAAACACCTTCAGCAAAGTAGCAAGAAACAAAATCAACAAAAACTAGATTTTCTACATAGCAATAATAAACATACTGATAAAGAAGTCAGGAAAATAATCCCATTCACAATATTATAAAAAAGAAAACCTAGGCATAAACGTAACTAAATATGTTAAAGATCTCTACAATTAAAACTCTAAAGCACAAGGGGCCAAGAGTTTGGCCTAATGGTAGAGTGCCTGCCTAGCACGCACAAAGACCCGGGTTTGATTCCTTGGTACCATATACATAGAGAAAAGCCGGAAGTGGTGCTGAGGCTCAAGTGGTAGAGCTCTAGCCTCGAGAAAGTTCAAGTGTTCAGGCCCTGAGCACAAGGCCAGGACTGGCAACCCCCCCCCCAAAAAAAACTGTAAAGCACAAAAGCAGCAAAATGTAGAAGATCAAGCATCTGCAGAACAAATTTTGTTAAAAGTAGCCATATCACTGAAAGCAACCTACCATCCAATGTAAGCTCCACCAAAATTCTAGTATGACATTCTTCACAGAAACAGAAAACAATTTTAAAATTCATATAGAATAACAAAAGTCCCAAATTGTCAAAGCAATCCTGAGTAATGAGGATGTATCATAATACCTGACTTCAAGTGGTACTACAGTGGCATAATAGCAAAATCAACATGGTACTGGTATAAAAATGGACATGTAGACCAATAGAATAGAATGAAGGATTCATAAATATTAAACTCATGCAGCTATAGCTTATTGACTTGATGAAGTCAACAAAGACATACATTGGAGGGGGAAAAAGAAACCTCTTTAGTAAATGGTGTTCTTTAACAAGTGGTGTTAGGAAAACTAGATACTCACATGTAAAAAACACAAAAATAACTGAAATGTATCAAAGTCCTTAATGTAATTGCTGAAACTTCAAAATACTATATGGAAACACTTCATGATTTAGGCATAGACTAAGACCCTGATAGCTCAGGAAATAATAGCAAGACCTGATAAATAAGTACCGCTATTAATACACTATTAAGCTTCTAGGGGAGAGATGAATAGAGAGGAAGAGTGGGCAAATACAGTCATTATATTCAACATACATGTATGGGAATGGAGCTACATAACTTGAGGGTATGTCTGAGATTGGGAAAGATGGGAGAGAACAATGGAAGGAGTAAGTACATTGATTGAGATGCATTGTACTCATATTTTGACTTGCTGATGTGAAAACCTTTAGCACAGCTACTTAAAATAGATTTCAAAGGGGGCACAGAAATGGAGGAACCAAGGGGTGAACAAATACAGCAGTGATACTCATTAGACACTCTTGAAAATAAACTACACAATTTGTATTATAGGTAAGGACAGGAGGAAGAAAACTGGGAGTAGGGAAGAGGTGACACTATCTAAAATGTACTTATTACCTAACATGTAACTGTAACTCCCTCTGTACATCACTTTTACAATAACAAAAAAAATTTTAAAAGCTTCTACATACCGAAAACAAAACAAAACAAAACAAAACAAAACAGAGTGAAGAGATGGAATGGGAGCAAATATCAGGCACCACTGGCCCATGCCAAAATGTGTAATATGCTTCTCTGCAATTAACCACCAGAAAACCAGAAATGGTGTTGTGTGGTTCAGTGGTAGAGTGTTAGCCTTGAATTGAAGAGCTCAGGGATAGCACCCAGGTCCAGAGTTCAAGCACCATGACCAAAAAAAAAAAAAAAAAAAAAAGAGGAAATCTTTGTCAGCAATTTATCTGAGCAAAAAAGCTCAGAGACAGTACCAAGCTTAGGCACTTAGGCCCAGAAAAGAGAGAGAGAGAGAGAGAGAGAGAGAGAGAGAGAGAGAGACAGAGAGAGACAGAGAGAGACAGAGAGAGACAGAGAGAGACAGAGAGAGACAGAGAGAGAGAGACAAAAAGAGACAGAGACAGAGAGACAGAGAGAGAGAGAGATGTTTGGTCATAATCTCAAATGTTGTCTTTCCTAGGTAAAATTTCCTAGATCTAACACTCTCAGACATTACTTCTGCTGAATGTTCATGGCTGAAATAAACAAATAAATATTTTATTGAACCTGAGGACAGTTTGGGGCTATTGAAATGCCATGAAAAATGTTTGCTGGAAATCCTAATTTGCAAGTTTTTCACATAGGACAGAGGTTTAGTTAGAAGGGAAAACAGTATCCTATAAAATGCCCCAGATTTAAGGAGAAACAGCTGCATTACAGAGCTGATGGGCAAGAGCTATTTTAATTGTATGGAAGATAATTGCCCTCAATTGGTTTTTGAAATATCTAGAAACAAAAGAACTTCAGGGAAAAATAAATAATGACTCAAAAACTGCCAAAGACAGACAATGAGATGCATTTCTGTCTAAATTAGCCTTGAAAGCTTATTCTCTGCAAACTAGAAAACTAACACTTTCCAACTTGCCTTGGAACTTTATTGAAACTGTAAACTTTTCAGATTTTCAAAGTAGTATCCAGGGGCCGGGAGTCTGGCCTAGTGGTTAAAGTGCTTGCCTAGCATGCATGAAGACCTGGGTTCGATTCCTCGGTACCACATACATAGAAAAAAGCCGGAAGTGGTGCTGAGGCTCAAGTGGTAGAGCTCTGGCCTTGAGAAAGTCCAAGGACAGTGCTCAGGCCCTGAGCTCAAGCCCAGGACTGGCAAAAAAAAAAAAAAGTAGTATCCAGCTTTAATTCTTTTTCATTAAAGAAACTTCACATGCTCTGTTCTTTCACTTAAGAGTCTCATCAATGGGCCGGGAGTTTGGCCTAGTGGTTAAAGTGCTTGCCTAGCATGCACGACGACCCAGATTTGATTCCTCGGTACCACATACATAGAAAAAAAGCCGGAAGTGGTGCTGAGGCTCAAGTGGTAGAGCTCTAGCCTTGAGAAAGTCCAAGGACAGTGCTCAGGCCCTGAGCTCAAGCCCAGGACTGGCCAAAAAAAAAAAAAAAAGAGTCTCATCAATATAGATGTGAAAGAGCCTAGAAACCAAAACTTTAATTTTACTTTAGAATTTAGATTAGTGTGACAGTCCTATAAAATTCCACTTTCTTCAAGTCTTGCCTGTGTATCTCAGGTTTCTAGCTACTTTTGAACTCTGCTTGCAGGCATGCTGTATAACAAAGTGGACATAGCTGTACTCCAATAATATGTCATTATACAAACAGGAGATGGGCCCGATTTGGCACATTTGCTGTTTAGTTTTCTGACCTCGATCTATCTGACCATCCACTTTATGATGTCCTCTCAATGGAACATTTCATCATTTGTCTTTGCCTAGTCTATTGTTCCAACCCTTAGACTTCTTTCAGTTCTAGAGTCCTCCCATGTGCTTTCCTGCTTTCAAGGTTTGGCCTACGCAGGAGTAGCCTAATTTTTTTTTGGGGGGGGGGGGTCAGTCATGGGGCTTGAACTCTGGGCCTAGGCGCTGTCCCTGAGCTCTTCAGCTCAAGGCTACCACCCTACCATGGAGCCCAGCCCCACTTCCCGTTTTCAAGAGCTTAATTGGAAATAATAGTCTCAGATTCTTTTTGTGCCGGGGCTGGCTTTGAACCTTGATCCTCAGATCTCAGCCTCCTGAGTAGCTTAGATTACAGGCATGAACCACAGCACCCAGCTTAAATAAACTTTCTAAATAGTCATCAATTTAAAATTACCAAGATAATTATTAAGCTGAAATTAAACCAAGAAAAGACAAATATATTATCCATCAGCAACATGTGATAATGAGAATATATTTTTTTCTTGCTTCTGAAAGGAAAAGCAATTTCTCCTCATTCTGAATGCATGAGTGTTGGGCTATTATTAATAATATCTTAACAATTTTTTCATTCATTGGAAATGAATGAAATATGAACTGAACTATGTAGCTGGTACAGTAAAGAGGAAAGTCTCTGCCTTCCAGAAGAGAGCTGGCTACAAGTTAATATACCAAGGAAGGAAAGAGTTTTCCCAGATAGAGGCAACAGTACAGGTGGCAGGGGTGGTATAGCCCTTCCTACAAATGGTTCCATGTGGATGGAGGACAGAGAAGATGTGAGGGTGTTGATGTTGGAGAAACCGTGTCAGATATCCCTTATCCCAAAGAAACTTTGGAAACACTTTTTTGAACATATGGAATATTATTTGCAATTAAAATATTATTCCTAATCCTATCTCTCTGGTAATTTACCAGGAATATTTTCTTTTGAGAAACATAATTCCTTAATTTGAACCTTTTTGCTTAAAGATGACATAGAGAAATTCAAACTGTTCCTCCAATATCATAAATATGACTTTTGAAATCAACCCATATTCTTCCAGGGACATTTTTCTTCATATAACAGTAAAGAGTAGGCTGAGCTGTGGTGGTATATGCCTGTATTGTAGCTAAAATGGAGGTGATAATAGGAGGATCTCTGTTTGAGGCTAGCCTCAGATACAAATCTTGAAACTCAACATGAATAATACACTAGACCAAGCCAGGTGCTGGTGGCTCCTGCTTGTAACCCTAACTACTCAGAAGGCTGAGATCTGAGGATCTCAGTTCAAAGCCAGCCCAAGCATGAAAGTATGTGAGACTCTTATCCAATTAACCACCAGAAAACCTGAAGTGATGCTCTGGCTCAAAGTGGTAGAACATTAGCCTTGAGCTGAAGAACTCAGGGACAGTGCCAAGGCCCAGAGTACAAGCACCACAACCAACTAAATACAAAAGAATGCATTAGATCAGTTAGTGCTAGGGGTATGGCTCAAGTGATAGAGCTCCTAACAAGTTACAAGACTATAAGTTCAAACCCCAAAGGTTTTATAACAAGTTCCAAGGTACTTTGTTCTCTACCACTACTACACATAATACCAAAGAAGTCTGATGTCAGCAAGCCTGAGGAAGACAAGACAAAAGGCTAGAAAGCAAGAAAAATATAAGCTTTCTATTAGGTACTTTGTGTATGGAGGCTGGGGAAGTGGTGCTGGGACTTGAACTCAGGGCCTAGGTGCTGTCCCTGAGCTTTTTTTTTTTTTTTTTTTTTTTAAATCATTTGAGCCATAGCTCTACATCTGGCTTTTTGGTGGGTATTTCGAGATAAGATACTTATAGACTTTCTTGCCCGGGCTCGATTCAAACCATGATCAATCCTTCAAACTTAGCCTCCTGAGTAGCTGGGATCACAGGTTTGAGCCACTAGCACCAGACTCGATTGGGCACTTTTTATGAAACCATAGTTTTCCTTTCATGACTGTCAACATTGCTGCAGAAGGAAGTCAAAAACTGTCAATAGCTAAGTCCCCTGGAGGAGGCACAAGAACATTGCACAGATATTTGTTCTACCTTAAAGATCAGCTGCTTCCCTCTCCCCACCCCCATACATACCAAAGTGAATTGCTACATGTCTTTAAAGGGCTGCAGCTTTTCTGTAAAGGAGAAAACTGGTGCTGGCTTCCTGAGAGGACCAATTTAAGTCTTTGGAATCCAACATCAGGAGAAAGGAAGATAGCTTGTCCTTTGAAGTCCTCTGTTGCTAGGCCCACCCTACTTGCTTAGAAACTTTATTTCACCCACATCGCCCCTCCAAAGCAGATGTGTGTGAGAAAGAAGGGACAGCACAGAGACATGTTGCCAATGGGAACTGCCAGATGTGAGCGCCTGCAGTGATGAAGAGCAGACAGCTGTGCCTTATGTTCTCTTCACATGTGCTTTTATATATTTCAGACAAGAGAAGCCTAAGTTAAGAATAGATGAGGAAGTGCTATCCTTTCTTCCTGTGCTAAAACCACTTTACGAGCTGAGAGTATGGCCTAGTGGTAAGAATGCTTGCCTAGCATACATGAAGACCAGGGTTTGATTCTTTGGTACCACATAAACAGAAGAAGCCGGAAGTGGTGCTGAGAAAAGCTCAGTGCCCAGGCCCTGAGTTCAAGTCCCAGGACTGGCAAAAGAAAAAAAAAACACCTTATTTCCCAAGCTATCACTTGTATATGGATGGTGACTATTTGTAATCTAAGGTAAGAATAATAACTATTTGGCTTTGTTGTTGCTGTTCTGATACATTTATCCAAATACTGCGCTGGAGCTCTATGCTTCCTATAAAGGCATTTTTAGGCAAAGACTTAGGAAAGTACTGAGTGTACTGGGAGGAAATACATCAAGTTTTACAATAGGGAAAGGAGCTAGTTGGGACAGATTTGTTCTTTAGTAGCTATGCATTAGGCAGTGGAGCAGACATTTTAGACTGTGTGTGAAAGCCATTATCTTGATATTCAAGTCTTTCCATAAATGGTCCTAACCTCTCCAATCTTATTTCCTTTCAAAACCACAGTCTGAACCAGTGAAAAACTAGCTTCTCAGTCTAATTTCAATTGTTTCCATTCAAATGGTCCAAGGAACTTTTAAAATCTAATGTAGGGAAGTTTTTCCTATTCTACACACTTAAGCTATTTTTTATTTTCTTTCTTTCGCTTTTTTCTTTCTTTTTTGCCAGTCCTAAGGCTTGAACTCCCTACGGCCTGAGCACTATTCTTGGTATTTCCCAAGGCTACTGCTTTACCACTTGAGCAGCAGTGCCCACTTCTGGCTTTCTCCATGTATGTAATACCAAGGAATTGAACCCAGGGCTTTATGCATGCTAGGCCAACATTCCACCACCAGGTCATGCTCCAAACATAATCTATTTCTTTTGTTGAAAATGAGAGATATTTGAAGGAAAAATTGTATTTGATGACACTGTGGGGCTTTTTCGTTCTTATTGGTCATGAGACTTGAACTCTAGGCTGGGTGCTGTCCCTGAACTCTTCAGCTAAGGGCTACTACCCTATCACTTGAGCCACAGTGCCACTTCCAGTTTTCTCGTGATTAATTGGAGATAAGAGTCTCAAAAACCTGTTAGTGCTCAGGCTAGCTTTGAACCAAGATCCTCAGATACTAGCCTCCTGAGTAGCTATGATTACAGGCGTGAGCCACCAGGCCTGGTGATAGTGTTTGATGGAGAAACTGAGCAAAATACCTTCACAGTCAGTGGTCATGAGAATGAACTAAAGATAACATACTGGAGAAACTATGGGATCTATCTGCAGAGAACAATGGGGGAAATCTATTGTTCTCCATAAATGACAGAAAAATCAAAAGTAACTCAGTGGTATCTGGCCTTGGAAGTGACCACAATGGTGATAATGGCAGCAGGAGCAGCAATCTCAGAAGCTGAGGGCATAGAAACCAGATATATAAACAAACTGCTTTAAAAAAATGTTCACAATAAAAACAATGGTGGAAATGTGAAAAGAAATCCAACATTTTTAGTGGTAGACCTCCAATGACATGCTGAATAAATTCAAATATGATGAATCATTCAGCTTATTCTCCTGAATTTTTGTCCTCAGTCACAGGAGTTGAGTTAGGCCTGGTTTCATGGATAGCAGCTCTGTTTCAACTGCTGTCAGTTATTTCTGGCTTGACCATACCCAAGACACTTAGCAATAATTAGTCAGTGTGAATTACAGGGATATGGGAAACGAGAAGGATCTTTTTTATTATTATTATGAAGCTTTGCCTACATCAAGAGCTTGCTTTGATGAACCACTGAGCCTCTTTGATGAACTCCACATCTGAACTCTTTCCTGTCTCAGAACTATAAACCTGTCATTTTCTCTGCCTGTACTAATTTACCTCCTATTCTTTGCAGAACTAAGTCTTATCCTTCAGATTTCAGTTTAAAAGTAATTTCCTTAGAAAGCCCACATATGAGGAATCTAAATGTGGTCAGTAATTCACACAATATGAATTCTTATGTACAATGACAACCAACTCAAAATTTCTTAGGATCATTTCTTGCCAACAAATTAAAAAGTATTATTAATGAGTTGACATTGACCAGGCATAAACATAAATGATATTAAAAAGAATAACTCCACTCTTCTACATTTGAGGTTCTTATACTTATGAAAATTAGACTTGAATATAAGTTTTTAAATAAGACACATGTGGGTGAAGTCTTTGTTTTTATTTTTCTAGTTTCTTTTTTTATTTTGCCTTTTGTTTTTATATTACCTCTTCTGGGTTTCTCTCATCTCTTCTTTCTCTACTTTTGTCTATTTGCTCCCTTCCCTTTGTCTTAGTTACATGAAACATATTCCTTATACTCTAACATCTACTGAAATCAAGCCTTACTTATTTCCCTGGTAATCAGATCCAAATAGCCTGGAGAACAGTTTTGCTTTTTTATATATTTATAGAACCAATATCCAGGCAATTCTTGGAACCTTGATATCCCCTTCATGAAGAAAGTACTTTAGAGTTCATAGCCTGGGAGCATGGTAAGCAATTCAAGAAAACATAGTCACCAATATGTTTTGTAAAGAATATCAGTCTTCCGCTGGGAGTTTGGCCTAATGGTAGAGGTTGCCGAGCAACCTCCTCAGTACCACATACATAGAAAAAGCTGGAACACTAGCTTTGAGGAAAGCCCAAAGACAGTGCTCAGGTCCCAAGTTCAAGCCCCAGGACTGGCAAAAAAAAAAAAGTTATCAGTCTCGGATCAGGAGTATGGCCTATTGGTAGCGAGCTCACCTAGCATGCATGAAGCTCTGGGTTCAATTCCTTGGTACTACATGCACAGAAGAAGCTAGAATTGGTGCTGTGGCTCAAGTGGTAGAGTGTTAGCCTTGAGAAAGCTCAAGGACAGTACCCAGGCCCTGATTTCAAGCCCCAGAACTGGCAAAAATGCTTTTTCTTTTTCTTGTGTTTGTCTGTCCTGGGGCTTGAGCTCAGGGGCTATGTACAATCCCTGAGTTTTTGTGCTCAAAGCTTTTAGTCTACCACTTGAGCCACAGCTCCACTTTCTGTTTTTTAAATTTTGTGTTTTATTTATATGTTTAATTGTAGATAAGTGTCCCTTAGACTTTAGTGCTCTTGCTGGCTTCAAACTGAGATCCTGGATCTCAGTCTCCTGGTAGCTAGGATTACAAGTGTAAGCCACTGGGGGCATGCCCTGCTTTTCTATTCTTAATCTCATTTCAGTCTTTCAGCAAATCTCTGGATAGATATTATTTCACCCTCATGTTACATATCAAAATACTGAATTCCAAACAAGAAAAGGACTTTACCAAGGTCATTGACCTAGTAATTGCCAGAATTTAGGCTTCAAGAAGACCCAAACTAAATATTAAAAATAAATATTTATAATAAAATAAAGAATAGTAATAAAAACAGTGACAAGAAAAGAAACAAGAAGTTTTCCTGAGCCATAAGGGAATTGAATTTTTCATGGAATGCTTTCTGATTTCTATTCTCTTCCTTCAAAGCAAATAAAAACAAACACAAATATCTTGATTAGTAGAACTGTTCTGAAAGTTCATAAGCCACTTATATTTGTTTACATTTATATCCTAAACATATAGTATCTGAGAGTAGGCTCTCAAGTTCTTTATCATTATCCTTTGTGTGATATCTTGATGTGTATCTTTTGGGATTTGTCCTTATTTCTTAGCTCAGAACTCTTTCTGATGGAGAGTCATAAAAATTCTACTTCCTGCTTTTAGTTGATCTTAGTGAAGATTCTCTGATACTCCTTACCTGAGGGTGTTTCAAAAATATACCTAATTCCAGAGGGGTGCTACATCATAACCTGGAGGAAGGAATATTGCACAAAGAGATAAAAAATAATTGGGAGAAATGGAATCAAGAAGATTTTTCTTTATTGCTGTTTGTATTTTTCTTTTCTTTTTTTGTTTATCTGTCTTTGAGTAGTCAAGGGGGGCACAGAAACAGAGGGGCATAGGATGAATAAATGCAGCAGTAGCATACGATGTTGAAAACGAACTATACAACTTGTGGGATGGGACGGGAAAACTGGGAGAAAGCAAGGGAAGGGATGGCATTATTCAAAAAGTAATGTACTCATTATCTGACTTATGTAACTGTAACCCTTCTGAACATCACCTTTATAATAACAATTTTTAAAAAATAAAGAAAAGAGCTGGGGCTGGGAGTTTGGCATAGTGGTAGAGTGCTTGCCTAGCATGCACGAAGACCTGGGTTCAATTCCTTGGTACCACAATATGTAGCAAAAAGCCAGAAGTGGTGCTGTGGCTCAAGTGGTAGAGCCCTAGCCTTGAGAAAAAAAAAAATCCAGGACAGTGCTCAAGCGCTGGGCCCAAGCCCAGGACTGGCAAAAAAAAAAAAAGAAAAGAAAAGAGCTGGGCAGGCGCGGTGGCTCATGCTGTAATCCTAGCTACTCAGGAGGCTGAGATCTGAGGATCTCAGTTCAAAGCCAGACTGAGCACTAAAGAATGCCAGACTCTTATCTCCAATTAATCAATAGAAATCGTGAAGTGGAGTTGTGACTCAAGGGGTAGGGTAGTAGCCTTGAGCTGAAGAGCTCAAGGCCCAGCACCCGGGCCCAGAGTTCAAGCCCCACAACCAACAAGAAATAAAATACAAATAAAAAATAAAGAAAAGAACAATCATAATATACAGGCCTTGCAGAGTTTCCCCATTCTATCAGTGATCGTACCTATATAATGAAGTCTCAATTAAAAAAAAAACACCACCTCAGTAATTGCTTGCTTCTCAAACCCAGACTAGCCTCAAAGAATATTTACCTGAGGACATTGAGAACATGAGTCAGAAGTTTCAGCAGTATCACCTGTGTCCTTTCTCCTTCAGCCTCCAGATTCTTCACCAAGTTCTTGGGACACTCAGTTTCATCTCTTGGCAGATGTGTTCTCCCCAGTCTGTCTATCCTCTGTCTTACTCTTACTCGTATAGCAGCGAGGGTAGAAATGCATGAAAGCTTTAAGCTCACATTATCTCATTTTAGAAATCAAATGGAAAGATATCTTTCTCCTAAGAAAAATCCGAGTTCAGCTGGGAATTTGGCCTAGTGGTAGAGTGCTTGCCTAGCATGCATGAAGACCCAGGTTTGATTCCTCGGTACCACAAACATAGAAGAAAAAAAAAAACCAGAAGCGGTGCTGAGACTCAAGGGGTAGAGCTCTAGCCTTGAGAAAGTCCAAGGACAGTGCTCAGGCCCTAAGCTCAAGCCCAGGACTGGCAAAAAGAAAAAGAAAGAAAGATCCGAGTTCATATTCCTGGGTAACGTGAGTGCTTCTTAGATATTTTTTTTTTGTAGTACCAGAGTTTAAACTCAGGGTCTTCCTTTGCTTTCTGCCCAACTAGTTTTCTATCACTTGAGCCACACCTCCAGCCCTGTTTTCTGTTAGTTATTTTTGGAGATGGAATCTTTCCTGCTCTGGCTGGTTTTGAACCAGGTCCTCTGCATCTCAACCTCTTGAGTAACTAGGATTATAGGCATGAGCTAGTACCTGACTAGACCAATTACTTTTTTTATTTTTGCCAGTCCTGGGGCTTGAACTAAGGACCTGGGCACTTTCCATGAGCTTCTTTGCTCTAGGCTGGCACCCTACCACTTGAGCCACTTTCAGCTTTTTCTGTTTATGTGGTACTAAGGAATTGAACCCAGAGCTTCATGAATGTTAGGCAAGAAGTCTACCAGTAAGTCATATTGCCAGTCCAATTACTTTTGTCATCAGATGGAAGAACTATGATCTGTCCAGGCCTGAGGGAAATTCTTCATGCTGCCTCCTTCTTCCCAGTCACACATACATCTACTTTGATGAGTGAAGTTGGGAATTAAAGGATCTCTCCATATTTGTTAGCTATAACAAATATGACAAAGTCTTGTACACAAATGTTTATAATGGCTTTATAAAAGCCAGAATCTGGAAACAACACAAATGTGTATCAATAAGTATCACCAATGGATGGTTGGATAAATAGTCTGTTATAGAAAGGCATGAACTTTTCTTATGTGTCAATAAAATTTATTTTATTAATATATGTACTTAAAGTAGTCACTTTACATAGATACGTGAAATTTTGAGACTCCGAGTGAATCTTAAAATCATAAAGCTGAGCAAAACAGGGCAGATATAAAAATATATGATTTGGGGTTAGGAGCATGGCCTAGTGGTAGAGTGCTTGCCTAGCATGCACAAAGCTATTCTATTCCTCAGTACCACAGAAACAGAAACAGACTCTTATCTCTAATTAACCACCAGAAAACTGGAAGTGGTGCTGTGGCTCGAGTGGTAGAGAGGTAGCCTTAAGTTGAAAAGCTGTCTCTAGGGCAGTGCTCAGGCCCAGACTTCAAGCCCCACAAATGACAAAAGACAAATAAACCAAAAAAACGATTCTGACTGTCTGAGTATATGAAGGAAGGTGGTAGATTGAGAAAGCCATATGTGAAATCATTTAGATAATGGCAATGGCAGTAGTTACACAGGTGCATAAGTTTTCAAAAGTCACCAGAATATAAACTTGAAATGTGCACATTTAAAAAAAATTATGTGTTGGGGCCAGGAGTTTGGCCTAGTGGTTAAAGTGCTTGCCTAGCATGCATGAAGACCCGGGTTCGATTCCTCGGTACCACATACATAGAAAAAAGCCAGAAATGGTGCTGAGACTCAAGTGGTAGAGCTCTAGCCTTGAGAAAGTCCAAGGACAGTGCTCAGGCCCTGAGCTCAAGCCCAGGACTGGCAAAAAAAAAAAATTATGTGTCAATAAAATTTATTTTATAATATATCTATATAAGCAGTCACTTTACATAGATATATGAAATTAATATACCATAGTGTGATGGTTATCACAGTATTGAACTTTCAGAATAGAGCCCAAGAATATTGGAAGTCCCTATTTAATCAGGACTCCAACTAGTTCTGCAGGCCATCTCTCAGAGCACTTCTCTCCTCTCCTGTATTTGTGTGTGTGTGTGCATGTGTGTGTGTGTGTTATCCTGTGCCTGCACACCCCTGAGCTTGAACTCAGAGCCAGGGCCCCAGCCTTGAACTTTTTGTCCCAAACCTAGTGCTGTATCACTTGAACCACAACTCTACTCCCAGCTTGTGTGTGTGTGTGTGTGTGTGTGTGTGTGTGTGTGTGTGTGTGCGCGCGCGCGCGCGCGCGCGCTCTTGATTGGAGATAAGGGTATCATAGATTTTCCTGCCTGGGCTGGCTTGGAACTGTGATCCTCAGATCTCATCCTCCTGAGTAGCGAGTATTACAAGCATAGATACTGGCACCAAGCTCCTCTATTATGTGTTGACTCACACATTAATTGCAGTGCCTGAAATTTTTTGTCTTCCTGCCTGAATTTTTATATGTGCTCCCTTGTTCTACCATAGTCCAGTAAGTAAGTAATTTTTCCTAACAGCAATCTATGCTGGCTTTCCAGATTCATTAGGCATTTTCTTTTTCTTTTGCATTAAACCTTGAATATTGTTTGTTTCTATGCTGCTACTGAGCTTAAACTCAGGTCGTGGGTGCTGTCCTTTAGCTTTTTTACTGAAGACTGGTACTCTACCACTTGAACTACATGTGGCTCTGCCTTTGGGCTTTTTGGTGGTTAATTAGAGGTAAGTATAAGATTTTCCTGCCCTGGTGGGCTTAAAACTGTAACCTTATATCTCAGTATCCTGAGTCCCTAAGATGATAGGTGTGAGCCACTGGCTCACAGCCTGAATAGTTTTTATTCATTGCTTTTACGGTCTTTTATTTGAGACAGAGTCTTACTATGTAGATTAGGCTAGCCTGGAACTTGGGATCCTCCAGTCTCAGCCTGCTAAATCCTGAGAGTATAGGCATGTGTTACGATGTTCAGCCTGTTTTTATTTATGTGTATATGGCTCCTAATAGGAACAGTGATGAAAGACAATTCTTACAAAGAAACATGCTGATAGTTATTATTGTGTTTTTAATAGAGATTAAGCAAAAACACTTGAGACCTTCACTATGCATCAGAAATTGTGCTATACTTTTTCACCTCCTGGCTAGACTATTTTTTTTTCTGAGTTTCAGAGGAAAACTATAATCAGGGACATTACAATCCAGAACAATTCTCTATTTCTCAAACAACATCTTTTCTGTTAATTATTAAATCCATATGTATTTCAAGGGAAATTTAATCCTTTTTTTTTGCTTCATTCACACTCAATCTATCATGTTTACTTTTAAGCACTATTGGATGTTCAAGAAGCCATTAGAAATTGCTGCCCCCCTCCCCCATAATGTTCATTCCTAAGAAAAAGGTTGCGGGTAAAATTAAGCAAAACCAAATGTTAACAAAATCCTCAAAGAATAAAAAGAATCATACTGAGGAAAGCTCTGCTACCCTGTTTTGGCTTTTCAGACTACAAGTGCGTCAGTGTGACTCAAGTGGCCCCCACATCTTTATTATACATTTTTCCCCCAAGAGATTGTAGAAATAAGAGAAAAGTTGGGCATTTTGTTTCCAGTAGTTTTTAGTTTAGATTTCCTGAAAACTCTCTGCTAAAAAAATAACAAAAATTAAAATGCCATAAATATTTTTTTGTCAGTTGTGGGGCTTGAACTCAGGGCCTGGGTGCTGTCCCTGAGCTTTTTTTGCTCAAGGATAGCACTCTACCACTTTAAGCCATAGCTCCACTACTGGTTTTTAAATAGTTAACTGAAGATAAAAGTCTCAAGGAGATTTTTCTGTCCAAGATGGCTTTGTATTGTGATCCTCAGATCTCAGCCTTCTGAGATCTAGCTAGGATTACTGATGTGACCCACCATGAGCATTATGAGCATTCAGCTCATAAATACAATTTTAAGTACACATGTACATGTTTTTTTTGTTTTTGTACTGGGACTGGGGCTTGAACTCAAGCTCTTACTCATATTCTTTGCTCATGGCTTTTACCTGATAATTGGAAATAAAGAGTCTCTCAATTTGTATGTCTAGCCTGGATTCAAACCTTGATCCTCAGACTTTAGTCTACTGAATAGACATAAGACATCAATGACTGGCTGCACATGAGCTTTGCTTCTACGTATGACATGAACAAACTGCCTCACTTATTTGAGTCAAATTATCCTAACCTATGGAATGTTGATTTAGAATAAACAGATGTAAAAATCTTTCCTGCTTGTTAATATTAGGTTTAATTTTAACAGCAAAAGGTGTACACAATTTTCTAGCATTAGAATGGTATGTTGGAATATTTGATTAATTATATGCTTAATAATAACTTCTCCTCTAGGGAAAAACTATTCTGTTGTGTGATAAAACAATGGTACCAATATTTCCACTATGGATAATTTTTAATGGTTTAGTAGCCTACTAGCAGAACTCCTGAAAAATCTATTAATATTCAGTAAAAATAGGTACCGGCACAGTAGACAAGACTCCATTTATTCCTCTGACAATTTATTCATATTCATTCAGCATACATTCATTGAGCGTTGTGCCTATGTGCAAGGCATTAAATGAATAACCTCATTGTCATGTATATAACTTGGTTGCTGTCCCTAGTATAAAGCTCTAGTATAAAGGAGCTGAGCTTTTACAAAATGTAATCAGGGGCTGGGATATAGCTCAGTGGCAATGCACCTGGCCTAGGAAGTGCAACAGCCTGGGTTTGATCCCCAGTACCAAAAAAAAAAAAAAAAAAAAAAAAGAGAGAGAGAGAAGAAAAGAGAGAAAAAGAAAAGACAAAAAAGGGGGGAGGGGCAGGAGTTTGGCCTAGTAGTAGAGTGATTGTCTAGCATGCATGATCCCTTGGTACCACACATAGAAAAAAGCCAGAAGTGGTGCTGAGGTTCAAGTGGTAGAGCTCTAACCTTGAGAAAGTTCAAGGACAGTGCTCAGGCCCTGAGTTCAAGCCCAGAACTGGCAAAAAAAAAAAAAGTTAAAATTTTGGGGCCAGGAGTTTGGCCTAATGGTAAAGTGCTTGCCTAGCATGCATAAAGACCCAGGTTCAATTTCTCAGTACCACATACATAGAAAAAACTGGAAGTAGTGCTGTGGCTCAAGCAGTAGATGCTAGCCTTGAGAATGCCCAAGAAGGGGCAGGGAGTTTGGCCTAGTTGTAGAGTGCTTCTCTAGCATGCATGAAGACCCGGTTCAAATCCTTGGTACCACATACATAGAAAAAGCCAGACGAGGTGCTGTGACTCAGGTGGTAGAGCTCTAGCCTTGAGAAACCCCAAGTATAGTGCTCAGGCCCTGAGTTCAAGCCCCAGGACTGGCACCAAAAAAAAGAGAGAGAGAGAAAGAGAATGCCCAAGGACAATGTTCAGGCCCTAGTTCAAGCCCCAGGAATGGAAAAAAAAAAGTAATCAGGTGATGTTAATGACTGCATGGCAAATAATAAAATGAAGTATAAATGAAATAGTATAGAAGTTCCATGGAGAAAACCTATTTCCTACTAAGGTTATGTAAGTAAAGGCACTATTTTGGCATCTATAACATGGTTTTTCAGCCCATACAAAATTATCAATATATGCAGATACCAGGGGCAGCAAATGAGAAGCATATCAGAAGCATAATTGTCTATCCTATTTTGTATCAAACAATTTTGAGTACCTTACGATCTGAGGAACAGACATTCCTCAACCAAGGCACAGAGCCTACAAAAATCTACTGTTAATAATCACATGAAAGCTGGGTGCCGGTGGCTCACATCTGTAATCTTAGCTACTCTGGAGGCTGAGATATGAGGATCCCACTTCAAAGCCAGCCCCAGCACTAAAATGAGACTCTATGAGACTTTTATCTCCAATTTATCACTAGAAAACTGGAAGTGGCAAGTGGCTAAAGTGTTAGCCTTGAGCTGAAGGGCTAAGGGACAGCGATCAGGCCAG
This sequence comes from Megascapheus bottae, assembly GCF_031878675.1. Taxonomy (NCBI): domain Eukaryota; kingdom Metazoa; phylum Chordata; class Mammalia; order Rodentia; family Geomyidae; genus Megascapheus; species Megascapheus bottae. The sequence goes on along the minus strand of NC_143526.1, from coordinate 30,498,867 downwards.
AGTTCAAGCCCCATGACCGACCCCACCCAAACCCCCCCCCCACACACACATAAGGGGAATATGGCTTAGTGGTAGAGTGCTTGCCTAATATGCATGAGGCCCTAGGTTCCATTTCTCAGTACCACATAAGCAAAAATGTAAATTCAAAAAATAAAAATAAAAAAATAATAATCACCACAAGAACAACTGGCACCAGTGGCTCAGGCCTGTAATCCTAGCTATTTAGGAGGCTGAGATCTGAGGATCATAGTCCAAAGCCAGCCAGATAAGAGTTTCAGGTCCTTTTGTGGTTAGGCTTTCTTTGAACCTTGATCCTCAGATCTCAGCCTCCTGGGTAGCCATGATTATGTGCCCTGGCTTTCTATCACCCTTTTCCTAAGTAAAACATTTATACTACTACTGGTGGATTTGCAAAGGTTAATTGAAATTTAATGGAGAGCTGGGTAGGTATTGATGGTTCATTCCTGTAATCCTACATACTAATGAAGTTGTGATCTGTAGAAGCAAGGTTCAAGGCCAGTCCAGGCAGAAAAGCCTGTGAGATTCCATCTCCAAAATAATTAGCAAAAATCCAGACTAGAAGAGTGTCTCCTGTGGTAGAGCACTAGCCACAAGCCAGAAAGCTTAAGAGTGCAAGGTTCTGAATTAGAACTCTAGTACTGTTTCTGGAAGAGGCAAAGTTTTGATTACTGCATGCTGGAAAAGCATTTATTTATCCTTCATATTTGGTCAGTAATACAGCTCAGTAGAATTATAGGCTAAAAGTATTTTTTTTCTTTTTTCTATGTATGTGGTACCGAGGAATCGAACCCGGGTCTTCATGCATGCTAGGCAAGCAATTTAACCACTAGGCCAAACTCCCGGCCCAGGCTAAAAGTATTTTTCCTTCAGAATTTTGAAAGTACAGCTACATTGTCTTGTAGCCACATGTTATATTGGTAAAAACAAAACAAAAAAAAAAAAACCACAATTCTTTTTTTTTCCATGTATTTTTATTGTAATTAATAGAAGGGTTACATTATATTCACCAGGAAACCCCATAATTCTTATAATTTACTTTTTTATAAGTAATATAGTCCCTTTTGCCTACTCCTTTCCTAACTCCACAATTATCTTTTGGTTTTCTTTTTATTTGTATTTAGAAAATGTATGATGATATAACCATAATATTTAATTGCCTTTTCCCATTTATTTTTTTTGTTTTTATTTTTGCCAATCCTGGGGCTTGAACTCAGGGCCTGAGCTTTGGGCTTTTTTTTTTTCTCAAGGCCAGGGATCTGCCAAATGAGCCACAGCACCACTTGCAGCATTTTTCTATGTATGTGGTACCAAGGAATCGAACCCGGGTCTTCATGCACGCTAGGCAAGCACTCTACCACTAAGTCAAACTCTCAGCCCACCTTTTCCCACTTATTATTCTGAGCTCTCAGTAGAGTTTGCCAGTCTAGAAATTCAGTTTTCTGATATTTTCAGCTACCATAAATTTTCCTGTCTGCCCTCCCACCCCCCAGTAATTCCCATTCCTCAGTTTCTTCTCTATTTCTAGAATTAACTGCTCCAATTTTGGACCATATGGGTTTAACTTCGGTCCTCTCTTGGTTCTCATTTGTCTTTTTTTAGTTTTCTGAGATTTTCTCAGTTTTATATATTAAGACGTCCATAACTTATTTATTTTTGCTCTTTTTATTTAAATTTTTCCAGTACAATTACTTATTCTGGTCTTTATTATTTTTTTCAGTCATGGGGCTTGAACTCTGGGCCTGGGCGCTGTCCCTGAGCTCTTCAGCTCAAGGTTATTGCCTTACCCCTTGAGCCACAGAGCCACTTCTGGTTTTCTAGTGGTTAATTGGAGAGAAGAGTGTCATGAACTTTAGTGCCGGGGCTGGCTTTGAACTGCAATCCTCAGATCTCAGGCTCCAGAGCAGCTAGGATTGCAGGCGTGAGCCACCATGCCCAACGACCTAGTGTTTTTTTTACAGAGCCCTCAAATGTCAATATCTTTAGAACTTATCTTTTGAATTACTTTAATTCAAAATTCTTTTTCTTTTTCTTTTCTTTCTTTTTGCCAGTCCTAGGGACTGAACTCAGGGCTTGAACCCTGTCCTTGAGCTTTCCTCAAGGCTAACGCTCTACTACTTGAGCCACAGCACCTCTCGGTCTTTTCCATGTATGGGGTTCTGAAGAATTGAATCCCGTTCTTTATGCATGCTAGGTACTCTAACACTAGGCCAAACTCCTGGTTCCCCAAAATTATCTTTCATATTCTACCTAGACATTATGTTTTGGGCTAGAGGTTTGGCCTAGTGGTAGAGTGTTTGCCTAGCATGCAGGAAGACGTTGGTTCCATTCCTCAGTACCACAAACATAGATATGCCGTAAGCGGTGTTGTGGCTCACGTGGTAGAAAAACATTGGCCTTGAGGAAAGCCTAAGAACAGTGTACTGGGTACATTTCATCACTCAGCATGTAGAAAATGCACCTAATCTGTTTTCTGTGTAGTATCCCCTTAATCTAACTTCCCTAGTGTACCTGTTATCATCAGGCTCTAGTTAGGTTCAGCTACTCTATTTTTTTTAGTTTACTTTTTACAGGATAAATGCCCAGGATTCTGCCAAGCAGATAGAGGAAAAGTGAACAGGATGCACAAAGGGAACTTGTAGTTTAAGTTCCTATTAAAAAAAACAAAACAAAAAAAAAACTTTCAGCCACAGGGCACTGGTAGCTCACGCCTGTAATCCTAGCTAGAAGACTGAGATCTGAGGATCAGTTCAAAGTTAATACCAGCTGAGCTGATAAATCCTTATCATTTAACTGGTCTTTTTTCTACTCTCCTGTCCTTGAAGGCTGTTGTAGCTCCCTGTGATTTTAGGGATGGGGGAACATGAACAGAAATAAACCTTTTTACCATCTTCAGACATAGCCAGAGTGCAAGACTGTCAGATATTTATTCTTTTTTTTTTTTTGCCAGTCCTGGGCTTGAGCTCAGGGCCTGAGCACTGTCCTTGGACTTTCTCAAGGCTAGAGCTCTACCACTTGAGCCTCAGCACCACTTCCAGCTTTTTTCTATGTATGTGGTACCGAGGAATCGAACCCGGGTCTTCATGCATGCTAGGCAAGCACTTTAACCACTAGGCAAAACTCCCGGCCCAGATATTTATTCTTAAAACGGATATTATAATTAATACCTTTAATCCCAGCTGAGGCTGAAGCAAGAGATTCCTGAGTTCATGGCTACTCTTGGCTACATAGTAATTATAGGCTAGTCTAGTCAATATAGCAAGACTCTGCCATCCCCCCCCCCCCCAAAAAAAAGAACAAGTCCGGTTATCCTAGCCTGAGATCCAAGGATCATGGTTCAAAGTCAGCTTGGGCAGGAAAGTCTATGAGACACTTATCTCTGAAATAAACTACTCAGAAAAGCCAAGTGGAACTGTAGCCCAAGTGGTAGCTAACCTTGAACAAAAGCTCACAGGCAGTACTTAGGCCTTTAGGTCAAGCGCTAGGACTGGCACAAAACAACAACAACAAAAAGAATAAAAGATGCTCCCACTTGCCTAGCATGCATGAAACCCTCCCTGGTTTGATTCCTCAGTACCACACAAACAGAAAAAGTCAGAAGTGGTACTGTCTAACCTTGAGCAAAAAGAAACTCAGGGACAGCACCTAGGCCCCAAGTTCAAGTTCTAGGATTAGCAAAAAATTAAAAGAATCATAACTAGAAAATACTGAAATGAAATTCTGCGGCAATGAGCCTATTTGGAAAAACTTGAGTCTGAGAATGTAGTATCTGTCTTCAAGTTCTATTACTAATTGGTGTTAGCTAAATTGAATTTTCTTTTTTTTTTTTTCTTTGCCAGTCCTGGGCTGTGAACCCAGGGTCTGCGCACTATCCTTGTGTTTTCTCAAGGCTAGAACTCTACCACTTGAGCCACAGCACCACTTCTGGCTTTTTTCTAGGTATGTGGTACCAAGGAATTGAACCCAGGTCTTCGTGCATGCTAGGCAAGCACTCTATCACTAGGCCAAACTCCCGGCCCAGGTAAATTAAATTTTCTCACTGTGCATATCCTCATCTATAAAGTAGTTATAATCATCTCTATAAAATTTATATTACTTATTTAATCAAGTAAAATAACTGATATATGTCATTTGTCATGTACCAGTAAATATAGTCAAATATACTTGGAGAGATAGCGTTACTTAGTTACAAAGAGTATGGACTTCAAGTCATTCATTTATTGTGCATTCTTGGGTTAGTATTTAACCTCCCTGTGCTTTATTTTCCTTGTTTATAAAATGAGTATAATATCAACCTGACAAGACTGTTATTGACATGGTACAAATGATGTATTTGCTACATGAACTACTACTAAATTGGTAGTTAACAAATGTTAGTTCTCTTTGTCCCCTAATTTCAGACTCATTTTTAAAATATTAACATGAAAAGAAGTGGCACTGTGGCTCAAGTGGTAGTGCTAGCCTAGAGCACAGACAGGCTCAGGAACACAGCCCAGGCCCTTATTTCAAGCCCCAAGAGCAGCAAAAAAAAATAATACCATGAAAAACTTGAGCTTGTATTTCCTCTTTTAATGTGAAACCACATTGATAATTAACATCTTAGATCACCAGTAGTCCTCATAAAGTCTGTTTATTTGCTGTTTTCCTGGAGCCAAATTATAAGGTCAGACAAAATAGAAGGGGTTCAGCATACAAATCCTTTGAAGTAGTAACAAGCTATGGCTGAGCCATCTTTAGGAACATTTTGTTATGAAATAAGATGCGAAACCTGTAATGAATGACAAGGGACACTGGAACACTGGAAAAACTACTAATAAAACATTGCCTTAAAGGTTGTTTTAGGAGGTTGGTTTTAGTGGTAGCATGTATGAAGCCCTGAGTTTGATTCCTCAGTACCACATAAACAGAAAAAGCCAGAAGTGGTGCTGTAGCTTAAGTGACAGAGTGCTAGTTTTGGGCAAAAGAAGTTTAGGGACAGTGTCCAGACCCTGAGTTCATGCCCAGGACTGGCCATAAAAAACAAAACAAAAGTCTTTTTGTTGGTTATGAAATCTTCATACTGGAGCTAGCAGACTTCATTAACCTGATTAAAAATGAAGGAACAGGGCCAGGAGTTTGGCCTAGTGGTAGAGTGCTTGCCTAGCATGCACAAAGATCCGAGTTTGATTCCTCGATACCACATACATAGAAAAAAGCCAGAAATGGTACTGAGGATCAAGTGGTAGAGCTCTAATCTTGAGAAAAAGACCACGGACAGTGCTCAGGCCCTGAGTCCAAGCCCAGGACTGGCAAAAAAAAAAAGTAACAAAGGCAGGCACAGTGGTAGCTCTTCAGCTCAGGGACAGTCCCCAGGCCCAGAGTTCAAGCCCCAACAAAAGAAGAAGAAGAAGAAGAAGAAGGAGGAGGAGGAGGAGGAGGAGGACGAGGACGAGGACAAGGACAAGGAGGAGGATGACGACGAGGATGACGACGAGGAGGACGACAAGGAGGACAAGGAGGACGAGGAGGAAAGGCACTAAGAAGGGATTTGCTTAATATCCATCAGTAAGCAAAGAAAATGAAGAATTTGTTTTTTAATACCCTGTCCTGCATCCTATTTTTTTTAATTGTGGTAAAATACATAGGCCATATCATCTTAACCATTTTTAAGAGTACACTTGAGGGTTCTTTCATCTTGTGAAACTGAAATTCTGTGCCCCTCTCCTTGTATGACCTACAGCCCCTGATGAGCTACACACAATTTGCTGTTTCTAATTTTCTTACTTTAGGTATCTAATAATAGGCCAGTGAAGTATTTGTGTGTGTGTGTGTGTGTGTGTGTGTGTGTGTGTGTGTGTGTGTGTGTGTGTGTGTGTGTGTGTGTGTGTCTGCTATGGGGCTTGTATTCAGGGTCTGGGCACTGTCCTTAAAAGCTTATTTTTGCTCAAGGCTAAGCTCTACTATATGAGCTACAGCTCGTTCTTTCTTTCTCTCTTTCTTTCTCTCTCTTTCTTTCTTTCCTTTTTTTCTTTTGGTAGTTTTAGTGGTTAGACTTTCCTGTCCCAGGATTCCTTCCCAAAATGATCCTCAGATCTCAGCCTCCTGAGTAGCTAGATTTACAGCTGAGAGCCATCCATGCATGGCTAAGTATTTGTATTTTTATATTTGGCTTATTTTACTTAGAAAAATGGCTTCACAGTTTATCCATTTTGTCACATATATATGTGTAATTAATTGGAGATAAGAGTTCACAAACTTTTTAGTGCCCAGGCTGGATTTGAACCTTGATCCTCAGATATCAGCCTGCTGGGTAGCTAGGATTACAGGTGTGAGTCACCACAGTTCTTCCTCTTAACTACAGTGAATAATGTTGCTATAAATTGAGGCATACACATATGTCTTTTAAAACCTACATCTGGAGAGGGTGGGGGGAGGGAAATGGGGACAAAAAACATGAGAAGGGGTATCAATATGTGAGAAGTAATGCACCTACTACCTGACAAATGTAACTGCAACCCCTGTATACATTATCATGACAACAACAACAAAAACACTACTTATAATTTTTGGACATATATACCAAAAAGCAGAATGGTGTAATTATATGTTTTAAACATGTAAAGAATAGTCATACAGTTTTCCATAGTGGCTGTACTATATTACATTCTTACCAACAAGGTACAAATGTTCCAATTTCTTTACATTCTTAGTAATACTTGTCATTTTTAGGTGTGCGGTTTTTATTTTTTTATTTTTTTGTTGGCCCTGGGGCTTGAACTCTGGGCCTGGGCACTGTCCCTGAGCTCTTCAGCTCAAGGTTACCAACCTTCCCCTAAAGCCATAGCTCCACTTCCTATTTTCCAGTGGTTAACTAGAGATAAGAGTCTTTCGTTCTTTAGTGCCTTCTTTAGTGCCTGGACTGGCTTTGACTGGCTTTGAACCCCGATCCTCAGAGCTCAGCTTCCTGAGTATCTAAGATTACAGGCGTGAGCCACCACACCTGGCTTCTTTTATTTTTTTATAGTACTATTATAATAAGTATAAGGTAGTATCTCTCTGTGATTTTATTAAAGATTGTGAAATCATTATTAAGATGCACTATGCAAGCCTGGGTAAACCTACTAGGTTTAAGATACTTTAGAAGGAACTGTTTTAACACATATTCTCTGCTCCTAATAATTTTGTATTCTATCTAGAAAAAACAAATGCATTTAAAAATAAAAATACAGGAAGTGAAGCTGTGGCTAAAGTGGTAGAGCACCAGCCTTGAGCATAAAACCTCAGGTACAATGCTTAGGCCCTGAGTTCAAGCCCCAGTGTCAACACAATAAAATAATAATAAATGCAAAAATAGAATAGTCCAAATAGTAATATCAGCAATTATTATATGACAATAGCAAATTGTAAAATAAAAATAGTGTTGGTTGATCAGAAAAGTGTAAAGATAAACTGACATAGCCAGGTCTGGTGGCTCACAACTATAATCCTAGCTACTCAGGAGGCTGAGATCTGAGGATCAAGGTTCAAAGCCAGCCCAGGCACAAAAGGACCTGAGACTCTTATCTCCAATTAACCACTAGAAAACACAGTGGGGCTTGGCTCAAGGGTAGGGTGGTAGCCTTGAGCTGAAGAGCTCAGGGATAGCACCCAGGCTTAGTTAAAAAAAAAGATAGACACCTAAAAATATTTTATGAGCAAAGGTTTAAATTATCGAAGATGGGAGATTTAAAAAATTATACTTACAAATTTATTAACTCTTTCAGTAAAATTTGACTATCTCCATATAGGTATTAGTCAGTGTGTGAGGTACTGAAGTTATAGTCCTTCAATGACAAGGGAGTAAGATGGTGACAATCTAAGATTCTCAGTGTGTACAAGGTAAACAGAGCCACTCCTTGAGAGCCTAATAATCTGTCAAAGAATGTTATTAATTTATTTTACTGTGAATCATAAAGGAAATATGTAAAGCACATTTATTTCCTATGTTCACACTCAATTATTCCAAACAGAATACAACTGGGAAGTTTCTCATTTTCCCTTGAGGATGCTAGGTCAAGAATCTTAAGGCTGCTGTCAAGTTAGTTATTAGTGCTAAGTGTCTGTCATGTCATGTGAGTTTTTGCATTGATAAACATGTTGGGGGGGGCAGGAGCCTAGTGGTAGAGTGCTCACCTTCCATGCATGAAGCCCTTGGGTTCAATTTCTCAGTGCCACATACACAGAAAAAGCTGGTAGTGGCGCTGTGGTTCAAGTGTCAGGGTGCTAGCCTTGAACTGTCCAAGGACAGTGCCCAGGCCCTGAATTCAAGCCCCAAAACTGGCAAAAAAAAATAAAAGTTTGAGGAGCAAAGAAAGATGAATAAGCCTGAACTCAAAGGATTGTGATAGAATAATAAAGGGATAAGCCGGGTGTGGTGGCTCACACCTGTAATCCTAGCTACTCAGGCTGAGATGTGAGGATCAAGGTTCAAAGCCAGCCTAGGCACTAAAAAGTCTATGAGACTCTTATCTCCAATTGATCACCAGAAAACCAGAAGTGTGCTGTGGCTCAAGGGGTAGGGCAGTAGTCTTGAGCTGAAGCGGGGACAATGCCTAGGCGGACAATGCCTAGGCCCAGAGTTCAAGTTCCATGACTGATAGGGAAAAAAAAAAGAATAGAGGTATGACAAGAAAAGAGAAGGAATAGAGGTTTTTTTTTTTTTTCCCTTCCTAGGATTATCAAAGGTTCCCCTCCCCTCCCTGCTGCAAAAAGGTATCATTTAGGCTATATCTTAAAGAATGACTGGAGATTATCAGATGGAAAAAAGAAGAAAGGACATTCTATTCAGGGGGAATAGCATAGAAAAAATTAAATAGCACATCATGTTCATGAAATACTAAATGACTTAATGTGGCTAGAAATATTAAGTGATTTAGTACAATGGGAATAATAAGAAAGGCACGAAGTAAAACAATAAGCAGGGAAGACTGAAGAGAGAAGAAGGATAGCTATCCTTCTGAAGGTAACAGAATTAACTTTTAGACAGGTTATCAGAACAACTAGGTTTTATTCCAGGAAACTCTAGTCTAGATGGAGGATGAAACAGAGTTACTGAGATGTCTGAAAAGGAGGGCAGCTAGCTAACCACAAATAATCTCAAACACTTTTCATGGCATTTAGGAGCTCATATTTGATCCCTAAAAACAAATATTTGATTTCCGTAATGCATCTATTATGGAGCAAAAACTTAAAGATTGACTCACAATAATAAAATTCATGAGATACTATAGTAGATAATGTAAGTAGTCTAATTTACTAATACACATTTTCATCAAATATTTATAAGGAATCTAATTTTTAAAAAAAACTACTTTTTTCTTTTCTGCTAGTCATGGGGCTTGAACTCAGGGCCTGACCACTGTCCTTGTACTTTTTTTTTTTCCCTCAAGGCTAGTTCTCTACCACCTGAGCCACAGTACCACTTCCAGCTTTTTTCTATGTATGTGGTACCAAGGAATTGAACCTGGATCTTAATGCATACTAGACAAGCACTCTACCACTAGGCCACAGTCCTGGCCCTCTTGTGTTGTTGTTTTTTGCCAGTCCTGGGGCTTGAACTCTAACCCTGAGTTGAGTGGTATCTCTGCACTAGGATTCTACCACTTGAGCCACAGCTCTCTTCCCAGCTTTTTGGTGGCTAATCAGAGACTAGAATCTCATGGATTTTCCAGCCTAGACTAGCTTCAAACAGTAATCTTAAAATCTCAGCCTCCTCAGTAGTTAGGATTACAGATGAGAGCCATCACCACCTGCAACTTCAGTTCTCTTTACTATGTATGTAAAGGCCCCTACTTGAACTATTTCACTTTAAGAAATCATTGTTAGAAAAACTTTGGGCTGTTAGATTTTCAGTTATTAATTTAACAAATACTTATTAAATGCCCATAATGAACCACCTATTCTATTAGAGGCTGGGAATACCAGAGGGAATGAGAGATTTTATACCTATGCTCAAGAAAATTACAAACATTCCAGTATTGAAGTGAGATTAAATCATAATAGCAGGCAAGGAGCATGGCCTAGTGGTAGAGTGTTTGCCTACCATGCCCAAAGCCCTGAGTTCAATTCCTTGGTACTACATAAGCAGAAAAACCAAGAAGTGATGTTATGGCTCAAGTGGTAGAACACTAGCCTTGATGAAAGCCCAAGGACAGTGTTCAGGTCCTGAGTTCAAGCCCCAGGACTGGCAAAAAAAAGAAAAAAGCAAAAGAAAATCATAATAGCAAATTAATAAACTGAACAAATTATGTTCAGTGTGTGGTCTTGTTTACCACATAGAAAAAGTACTAGACTAAGAATCATAAGACTGGGATTCTACTCACAGTACTATCATACTTGGTCACAATATCTGTAGGCCTGCTATTTTATGAATCAAGTAAAAAGACAATGGATTGTTTTAAAGCTAATAAAAAACATTTTAGTATCAACTAAATGATTATCTCACTATTAGATCTAGCATATTGTTAAGCATTAAAAATAGTTCAGAGCTGGGCCAGCACAGTGGGTCATGCCTGTAATCCTAGCTACTCAGGAGGCTCAGGATCCTGGTTCAAAGCCAGCCTGGGCACCAAAGAACTGAGACTCTCGTCTTCAATTAACCACTAGAAAACAGGAAGTAGGACTATGGGCTCAAGGGTAGGGCAGTAGCCTTGAGCTGATGAGCTCAAGGACAGTGCCCAGGCCCAGAGTTTAATCCCCATGACCGGCACTCCTTGACCCGCCCCCCCAAAAAACAGTTCAGAGTGAATATTCTAGTACCTTGCCGCATCCGTGTGTGTGTGTGTGTGTGTGTGTGTGTGTGTGTGTGTGTGTGTGTGTGTGTGTGTGTGTGTGTGTGTGTGTGTGTGTGTGTGTGTGTGTGTGTGTGTGTGTGTGTGTGTGTGTGTGTGTGTGTGTGTGTGTGTGTGTGTGTGTGTGTGTGTGTGTGTACTGGTCCTAGGGGTTGAACTGAGCAGCACAAGGCATGTACACTATGCCTGGAGTTTTTTTTGTTGTTGTTTTTTTACAAAAAAACAAAAAAAACCCTTAAGGCTAACATTCTACCACTTGAGCCACAGGTCCACTTTCAGCTTTTTGGTAATTAATTGGAGATAAGAATATTATGGGTCCGGGAGTTTGGCCTAGTGGTTAAAGTGCTTGCCTAGCATGAGCGAAGACCCGGGTTTGATTCCTTAGTACCACATATATACAAAAAAGCTGGAAGTGGTGCTAAAGCTCAAGTGGTAGAGCTCTAGCCTTGAGAAAGTCCAAGGACAGTGCTCAGGCCCTGAGCTCAAGCCCAGGACTGGCAAAAAAAAAAAAAAAAAAGAATATTATTGACTTCTTTACTGAGACTGCCTTCAAACCATGACCTTCATATCTCAGCTGCTTGGATCAGTAGGCTTATAGGCTTGAACCACAAGTTCCAAGATTTCTCTCTCTTCTCTCCTCTCTCCCTTCTCCCCTCTCTCTCTCTGTCTCCTCTTCTCTCTTTCTCTCTCAGCAGAGTCTACTTTCTGTTCTGAAATCACACTGGCTACCCTCACAAGTATGGTCAAAAAATAAAAAATATCTTACATGTTTTGTAGAGATTGCTAGATTTTGTTATAAATATGCTATCTAAGAACCACTGGAGTCACAGCAAAATAAAGAATGGTCTCACACCTATAATCCTAGCTACTCAAGAGGCTAACCTGAGGATCATGGTTCAAAAACAGAAAAATCTGTGCAATGCTTATCTCCAATAAACTACTCAGGAAAAGCCAGAAGTGGCTCTATGGCTCAAGTGGTAGAGCTGTGGTTTTGAGCACAAAGAGGCCCAGGGATGACACTTAGGCCCTGAGTTTTGCTCTAGGACTAGGTGAGAGAGGAGAGAGGAGAGAGGAGAGAAGAAAAAAAGAAAAAATTATCTTAGCAAGGAAAAACTGACTTCTGCACAGAAGAGTGAACCATCAGACAAAAAAAATCTAATAAGCAAGCCAGGTGAGGTGACACATGCCAATAATCCTAGCTACTAAGGAGGTTGAGATCTGAGGATTGCAGTTCAAAGACAGCCCAGGGCACAAAAGTCTCCTGTCTCCAATTAACCTATAGAAAACAGGAAGTGGTGCTATGGCTATAGAAGTAGGGCCTTGAGCTGAAGAGCTCAGGGCCAACACCCAGGCCCAGGAGTAGGGTGATAGCCTTGAACTGAAGAGCTCAGGAACAGCACCCAGGCCCAGAGTTTAAGCCTCATGATCCACCCTCCTCCCCCCAAAAAATCTTATTAGCAAGCACACAGAGCACATTCTACCCTGCCCCTCTGCTCAGGTTGGTTAAGCTCAGGTTTACAATCTACTCTCCATTGGGTACTTTGAATAGAGTAAACTGTATTTACAAAATAATTCACTTTACATTTTACAAATTCTTATCCCAAAGCAATTCCTTCTCTTAACAAGAGCCAAGCCATCTGGCCAAAGCAGGAACTTTCAAGCAATATACGTTGTCAGTAAAGACAGTTTTTCTCACAGTTATAAGAACTTATGAAAATACAAGTGATTATTTGTGATGATGCTAAGTAGGACCTTTCTCTTGGAAAATCTGTAAAAGCTTACCTAAATTGCTTTGTGAGTCTAGCCAGTTCATCAAGGAATCTTGGAAGCATAAACTTTCTGAAGGGAGATTTCTTTAAAGTAGTCAATTCAGGAGGTTATTATATCTGGTACCATCCTGGGGAAGAAAAGTTGTTTCTTTAAAAAACAATAAAGACTATTTGTTAAGCAGACTAACAATTTTTTTTTTTTTGCCAGTCCTGGGCTTGGGCTCAGGGCCTGAGCACTGTCCTTGGACTTTCTCAAGGCTAGAGCTCTACCACTTGAGCCTCAGCACCACTTCCGGCGTTTTTCTATGTATGTGGTACCAAGGAATCGAACCCGGGTCTTCATGCATGCTAGGCAAGCACTTTAACCACTAGGCCAAACTCCCAGCCCGGACTAACAATTTTTAAACAAAGAATGGAGATATCGTAATACCTTATAAAACTCCATTTATTTTTTATTTATTTTTGTGCCAGATTTAACTCAATGCTCTGGGATGGCTCCCCCTGCCTCCCCCTCCCAGAGCTTGGCGCTCTATCATTTGAGCCATACCTCTGCTTCCAAAATTTCCTGTGTGTTTTTACTAGTGTAAATTAAGTAACTTTTCTAATGTGAACTTAGTAAAGTTAATTTCCTATGAGCTCCTTTTCTCTATCCCTTTTCTTATCCCTTTGCTTATTCCAGTTTTGTTTATTCTCAGTCTTCTTAGCTCAATAGGTTTTTCAAGAACTTGTCTACTGTTTCCTTTTCTCTTCAAGACCTTCTCCATTCGAAGTGATTTGGGGAATCTGAAGTGGCAAATGCTTGTTATGTCTCAAAGACTAAATGGTGCACACCAGGGGTTTCAATCAGTGACTTGATCTCACAATGGGACATCTGACAATGGGTTGTCCTGACATGACAGAGGTGCTTACTGTCTTCTATTATTAGAGTCCATGGATACAGCTAAGTACCCTAAAGTGCACAGAATACTATCCAACACAGAACTGTCTGGTCCAAAATGTCAATAGTGCTGCTATTAAGAACCCCTGTATGCACAGGTATCAGCAGCTGAAGATGACTGAGGTTTGGTGTGGCAATTCAGGTTTCTTAGTAATTATGAGTCTCAAGGTAGTAAACAAGCAGGAACTGGCTATTTAGATTCCCAGGTTCCCTCTTTTATTAGCTACACCTGACTTTGGACTAATTAATGCTATAAAAGCAATTTTCCTCATTGAAAAAGGAGCTTCTAAAGTATTCATTTCATTAATTGTAAACTTCTTTGGAGGCAAGGACCTCATTCCATAGGAGTCCATAAGGATACCATAGATACTCATAAGATACTCTTCACAAAATACCGTAAGAATGACTAACTTTTCACAAAATACCATAAGAATGACTATCTATGGCCAGGAGTTTGGCCTAGTGGTAGAGTGCTTACCTAGCATACATGAAGACCTGGGTTCAATTCCTTGTTACCACGTATATAGAAAAGGCCAGAAGTGGTGCTGTGGTAGAGCTCTAGCCTTGAGAAGTGAGAAAGCCCAAGGACAGTGCTCAGGTCCTGAGTTCAAGCCCCAGGACTATCTAATTGGGAGTACTAAATATTTGTAAACTATTTCACACAGTTGTTTTGAGGCCTAAAACGGAAATATACTAAGTAATACAAGGCATAATGAAGAGAAAAGTGGACCCTGTTTAGGGAGCAAGGCTGACACAATTTCACAGAATATCAGCATTGGACAAGGCCACTCTGTGACCAATATGGACCAAAACAATGCCATTCTTGAGTCACGTATAAATACAACAAAAATATTGCTCCAACCACCAAAAAAAAAAATGGACTAATATCCTCTTACCTTGTCTAATATGAGGGACTACTGCTTTTTCACCAGCCATGGCTTTAACCTAACTTGGTACTTTTTTATGTAAGAAATTCAAATACCCAATTATAAATTATAAAAGTTACTCTCACTTCCTGGTAGTCTACAATCCAGAGAAGTCCTGCACAGTACCTAAGAAGCCCGCGCTATACATTCTATCCAGCACCTCCCCTCCTTGAGGCGCCCTACGAACCCCACCGCCTTCCACCGCCTTCCACGTACCGTCCTTCTTGCAAAGAGACAGTAAACCAGATTCATCCAACCGCAAGGGCACTTCCAGAGATCTTTGACTTGAGGGCGCTGACAAAGTAAGCTGTTTGCCCCAAGGGCACTTGCCTGAGGCACGAGACCAGGCCAGGAGAGGCTCCATAACCAAGCCCAGCCACAGACGGGCTATCTGGTGGTCCCGTAAGATGAGGTCGCCCAGGGACACTAGCCGTCCATGCATGCGATCCAATCGCGAGGAAATGAGCCCCACGTTTCGCCACTGAGCAGGGGAAGCCTTTCTTTAATCTACCTAGGGAGAAATCTTCGTTCGACCGAGCGAGGAGAAAACCAGCACGTGGATTTCTCACGAATGACCTCCTTTTCAGGAAGGCGCCTTCCTCCCGTTACAACCTTGAATTCCCACGTCTGGGAAAACAGCCCCACACGTTCCTGTTTGGTGTCTTATTAGCCTAACTCAGGACTGGCCCTAAAATTCACTCTTCAAGAAGCCAGGAACCGCACCCGACAAGCAATTCCGAACTCGTGAAGACACTGACTGAGGTAACCGCCAGTCATCAGAACCCAGCTGGGACTTCGCCTGGGCGACTCGCACAACCTTCGGACATCCGCTGCGCAGGCGCCCGTCTCCCGCGGGCAAACTACAGGTCCCAGCATGCATAGCGCCGCGGCGTCTCCTGGTAACTCGCGCCACACGAAGTGCGCAAGGTTGGCTCTTTCGCGCGCCTGCGCCTCAGCCAGTCCCGCGCAGGCGCACTTCCAACGGGAGGAAGGAGGGCGGGGTGTCGTTTCCTTTCGCTGATGCAAGAGGCTAGTGCGGTCCTGGGTGAAGTATCGGCCGGAGCTTCGCTGCTGCCGCCTGGGCCTGAAGCTGATCTGTCTTACTTCCCGTCGGTGCCGAACCCACTCGAACCACAGCCATGTCCGGGGACGAGGTGAGAGACTGAATCCGGAGCTCGGGTTAAGGACTGAGGAAGCCGAACCCACCCCAGTGTGGGAAACCGGGCCTGCGGCCTAGCGGTCGCGGCCGCCATGTGGGGCAGCCGGGCCTAAACGGTCGAGAGCGGCGGAGCCGGCTAGAGCTCGGGGTGGGCAGGCCGGGGCGCACCGCGCTGTCCTGTGGGCGACGGCGCCGAGGCCAGCCTCTACTGGGATGGCGTTTCGAGAGTGGCGGGCCCACGTTGACTCTCCCTCCCCGTGGGGCTCGAGTCCCCAGTTAGCGCCCCAACTGAACTGGCTTGGGATGGGCGACGCCAGAATTTTTACCCTGTGGACCCTTGTGGCGGCAGCTCGGCTCCCCTGCGCGCCCGGGGTAGGAACTTTGTAGGCTGGCGTTTTCAGGGCAGGTATCCCGCCCTTCTCCTCCTCCCGAGAGAATAATGCCTTTTGAGGGGCCAAGGTGGTGGGAACGGAGGAACTTTTCCCTTCCCGGAAAGTTTCCAGGCAGGAGTCCTCGGCTCCCAGCGACGTAAGCGGGAAGTGTGAATGCGAGGCTGGCTGAATCTTCTTCACCCTTCGGGGCTTGGAGCTCAGCAAATTTATGATTTGTCCTGGTTCGTGTAAAAAAAAAAAATCAAACGACTTGAAGTTGCTTATTAATGGGGGTAGAGCCCTCTCCCTACCCCTCAGGGGAAAAAAAATTCTAGGAAGAATTTATAATTCATTCAGAGAAAATTAAGGAATTTTTGGTTGTTTTTCCCCCCTGGAGGGCGCTCCAAACTCTCATTTGATTCTCATAACTATACGTTGTTCCCATTTTAGAGATAGGAAAAGTGAGGCTCACAGAGATGTATATTTGCCCACAACGAACGTCTAGGTGGCTGAGCTACAATTTCAGACCTATCTTAAATTCCTCCCCATTGGTTGACTAGGGAAGCTTTGGGTGTTTTGGAAAAAACAAGACTTGAGGGGGGAACAGTTGGTACTTGTAAGAAGTTCATGGTGACATTGGTCTATGCTACTGTATTAGCGTTTTATTTCTGCTTGTGTTTCAAACTTACAACTTTTAGCAGATAGCTACTCAAATGTAGTTCAAATAACTGGTATTCTGTGTGTAAGGTTCACAGCGTTATAAAATGTAAGAAACCAGCTGTCATGAGGGAGAAACTACTGGTCTAAAGAAGAAATAAGGCCATTAACATAGTGATTTGGGCGACTGAAGAAATCAGTTTTGGTAACCAGGTTTTCAGAGATAGGGAATGAATGAATACACTACCAAAGGATGAAACAAATTTTTTTTTTTTTTTTGGCCAAGCAGAAAGGCAGCATCAGCATTCCAGCAGTGGACTTTGGAAGCCAATTAAGTATTGTCCAGCTTAGCATTTCTGGGAGGATCTATCAGTACTTTGTTTTATAGATAGAAAAGTAGGGTCTGGGGAAGCTAACTTGTAGGTTACATAGCAAGGGACTAGAACCCGTGGCTTTGGCTTTACTGTCAGGCGGAATATATTACATATAGAATTTTAAGAATAGGATGTAGGTTCTGGTTTCATGTAGTATAGTTAACATAAGCATTCTAAGGAAAATTCCCTAACTTCTAATTACAGATTCATGATGACCAAATGAAAATGTAGAGTTGGAAGTGATTTATAAAATGTCAAGATCTTCCCCAAGTGGAAGTTATTCTCACTGGCAGCCAAGTTAGAATATGAAAGAGTTCACTATTAAAAGAAAGTTATGGGGTTGGGAATGTAGCCTAGTGGTAGAGGGCTTGCCTGGTGTGCACGAAGCCCTGGATTTGATTCCTTGGTTCCACATACACAGAAATAGCCAGAAATGATGTTATGGCTTGAGTGGTAGAACACTAGCCTTGAGAAAGCTCAAGGACATTGCCTGATCCTGAGTTCAAACCCCAGGACTGGCACAAAAAAAAACCACCCAAAAATATAATTATGGGTTGTTGTGCTTTTTGGGGGGGAGTGGAAGGGCAGTCCTGGGGCTTGAGGCTAGCCCTCTACCATTTGAGCCACTTTCTGCTTTTCTGTTTATGTGGGACTGAGGAATCTGATCCAGGGCTTTGTGTACACTAGGCAAGCATTCTACCACTAAGCCACATTCCCTGTGCTTTTTTTTTTAAATTAAAGGTGATATATTGACATAGGTTGTGTGGGGATTATAAGACTTGAACTTGGCCTAGGCTCTGTCCCTGAGCTCTTCAGCTCAAGGCTACCATCCTACCTCTGGGCCTGGGTGTTGTCCCTAAGCTCTTCAGCTCAAGACTACCACCCTACCCTTAAGCCAAGCCCCACTTCCCAGTTTTTTAGAGGTTAATTGCAGATAAGAGTCTCAAGTCCTTTTGTACCCAGGCTGGCTTGATCCTGGATCTCAGCCTCCTGAGTAACAAGGATTACGTGAGCCACCATGCCTAGGGGGTTGTTTATCTTTTTAAACAAGACAGTTAAGCCAAAACATGATCATCTAGGCAATTTTTTATTTTATAATTGTAGTAACATTATTTGATGTGGAGATTCTATGGCCCATGTTGACCTCAAACTTTCCTTGCCTAAGCCTCCTGAATGTTAGGATTATAGGTAAATACACTGTAACTAGTATTAGATAATTAAAAACAAACTGGGGGTTGGAGAGCATTAGCCAGTGAGCAAAAGCATCAGGTACCAAGTTTGAGGCCCAGCCTTAGATAATTCAGTTAGTTGTTGTTTGATCTGAAATATACTACTAGGTCCCATTCACAAGGTGATAGACTTGGGTTTACACACCATATACTTAAGGTACTTTTGCAAAAGTTTTTGCACTAAAAAGTTTTGGGCTGAAAATAGAAATGGCCTTGTACAAAGCATAGACAGATACAAAAACATGTCCTAGAGTCCTATCACCCAGAGGTGAAAGTGCTGTATTTTACTACTGGAAGGAATTTTAAGTTAGTGCCTTGTTTCTTTCTTGGTTCTTTTTGATTGATACTTGTCTTCCAAATATAGTGTAGCCAATGGGTTGGTTTCCTGGTAAAGATGAATGAAGGAAGGCCATTTGATTTAAGACCTTAGGGCTATTGTCAGGATCCTTTTAGGTATTATCCTTTTTTCCTTCCCTCTCAAACACAAGAAGTAGAAAATGGAAACTAACTTTTGAAGTTTTTTTTTATGGTTCTGGGGCTTGGACTCAGGCCCCAGCACTATCCCTGAGCCTCCTGTCACAATGCCACTTCTGGCCTTTTCTATATGTGGTACTGAGGAATTGAACCCAGGCTTCATTGAATGCTAGGCAAGCACTCCACCACTAAGCTACATTACTAGCCCACTTTTTTTCAAGCCCACTGGGGCTTGAACTCGCCCTGAGCACTGTCTTTGGTCTTTCTCAAGGCTAGAGCTCTACCCCTTGAGCCACAACACCACTTCCAGCTTTTTCTATGTATGTGGTACCAAGGAATTGAACCTGGGCCCCAAGCCCACTTTTGAAGTTTTTTGTAAGCTTAAAAAAACAAACAAAACAACAACAAAAAAACCAAGCCGGCATGATGGGTCATGCCTGTAATCCTAGCTACCCAGGAAGCTGAGATCTGAGGGTCAAGGTTCAAAGCCAGCCTGGGCACAAAAGGACCTGAGATTATCAAATTAATCTCTAGAACACTGGAAGTGGGGTTTGGCTGAAGAGTAGGGAGGTAGGTAGTCTTGAGCTTAAGAGCTCAGGGACGGTGCCCAGGTGGAGTTCAAGCCCCATGACCCTCCAAAACAAACACACAAACAAATAAACAAAAAACCTAAGCTAGGCTCAGTGGTTCTTGCCTGTAATCCTAGCTACTCAAGAGGCTGAGATCTGATGATTGAGGTTCAAAGCCAGCTCAACACTAGGGCTGGGGGACAGCGCCCAGGCCCAGAGTTCAAGCCCCAGTGACCCACCCCTAAAAAAAACACAAAACACCTCAGTAATTGCTTGCTTCTCAAACCCAGACTAGTCTCAAAGAATATTTGTAATAAATTCAGTCCCCAGGATTGGCAAATTAAAAAAAAAAAAGAGAGCCAGGAAGAAGTCAATCTCCACAGCTGATCTACTAATTATTTTACTCCAGTTCTGTAACCTTCAAAGAAGTAGCTACATTTCATCCTCATTCTTAAAATACGGAGACTTGGCAAAATGAGATTGCACTTGAGGCACTACAGATTTGGTTCTGGCAAAGCTTGCAATCCATTTATTACATTTTATTCACACATCAGACTCCCTGGGATATTAACAGCCTTTTTACTATTACTCTTTAGCAAAAAGGACCATGGGAGGGATCCTAAAACGTAGATGATAGCTTCATAAGTGTTTTCTGACCCATGAAAAACATTCTTATTTTAGATGTACAAGTATATAAATTTTAGCCTTTTAAAGGGTACTAATGAAGGAATCATACTAAAATTGTTGACATCTCTTCAAATTACTACCTCTGGGTATTTATATTTATATATTCCTTGTCTCATTGTATTCATGTAAAGTTGTTTCAAGGTGACTCATGCCTGTAAACCTAGCTTCTCAGGAAGCTAAGCTCATCTGAGGATCAAGGTTCAAAGCCACCCTGAGAAGCAAAATGCTAGAAGTAGAGCTGTGGCTCAAGTAACAGAAAACTAGCTTTAAGTAGAAAAAAAAAAAACTAAGGGGCAGTACCCAGGCAACTTGATTCAAGCCCCACAAGTGGCATTTTTTAAAGCTTATTTATAAATAAGTATAGCAGAGATTCCAAGAAGAACTTCCAAAACACAAGTTCCTATCAATCTTCACTAAAAACTATTGCTTTTTATGATGTTCATGATGGGCTTGGGGGTGGATGTATGCAATTCCAACATTGGTGAGGCTGCTGAAGAACTGTCAGGAGTTGAAGGCCAGCCTGGGCTATATATGAAGTTTCAAATAAAGATATATAGTGAAACTGCTTCAAAAGAAATTTTACATCATCAGGTGAATTTATTACAAATATTCTTTGAGGCTAGTCTGGGTTTGAGAAGCAAGCAATTACTGAGGTGTTTTGGTTTTTTGGGGGTGGGTCACTGGGGCTTGAACTCTGGGCCTGGGCGCTGTCCCCCAGCCCTACCCTTTGAGCCACAACACCGCTTCCTATTTTCTAGTAGTTAATTGGAGATAAGAGTCTCACGAACTTTAGTGTTTCTCTATATGTGGTACCAAGGAATCGAGCGCAGGTCACTGTGTATGCTAGGCAAGCACTTTAACCACTAAGCCAAATTCCCAGCCCTCTTCCTGACTCTTCTGTCTTTGAAGAGTCATTGTTCTTCAGATGGACTCATTTACACAAATACCCATTTGCACAACTGGATTATTAAGAGAGAATAACCAAAATGTATAAAACTTCCTGAGTGCCTTGCAAGTATTTCTCTACTGGCTAAGGACAGTAACTTCCTTATCTTATTGCAGACAATAGTTTAGTCTTAGTCAATTGTTTCCTTAATATATTTGGAATAAAAGGGAATTTAAATGAACTATTAGAATCTTGAGTTTCAAGATATGCCGAGGAAATGAAATTACTTTGGTTAAAGAAGTTTATAGTAATAGGAATTAGAGATTCTTTGTGGACTATAAAAAACTACAATTATAGTTGCAGAGATAATTGAAAAAGTCTTACATTTATTCATTGGATCCAATAATTTAGTTTGTTTGTTTTGGCAGTATTGGAACGTGAACTTAGGTCTTCTACTTGCTAAGCAATAATCTACCACTTGAGCTTAGCCCCTAGCCTTTCTTGACTTCTAGTTATTTTTTGATAGGATATCAAGTTTTTTCTCAGACAGGCCTGGACCATGTTCCTCCCTCATTTGCCTCCTGTGTAGCCTGTGCCACAGGCATGTGCCATTATGAATAGCTTATTGGTTTAGAGCGTCTCACTAATATTTTTCCCAGGTTGACCTTGAACTGCAATCCTCCAGATTGCTACCAAGCATAGTAGGCATGTACCACCATTCTCAGCCTGGTTTAATATTGGCTCTGCCACTTATCCCCATTGTACAGAGGAGTCATGAGATAACACAAGTCTCAGGAAGATTCAGTATTTGAATCTAGACACTTGGGCTTCAGGCCTGAACTTTTGGTCACTACCCAGTCTATAAGCAGCAGATGCTAAATGTAAGCAGTATAGAAAATGAGCAAGATTGATAAGGATCTCAGGGGGGGAAAAGTACTTGGGATTAAATGCAATTATGTTTGATTTAAAGGCTTATTCCTTATAGTGGACATTCAAATGAAAATAATTGAACCATTTACATTCTGCTGAAAGAGTAAAAGTTTGTCTTACAGGTTGCCATGGGTTTCCTTTAAAGTTAAAATTTGTCTGAACTAAAAGATGAATTTTTTAAAAAAATCAGATCAAGCCAGTTGCTTAGTGACTCACGCCTGTAATGCTTGCTACTCAGGAGGCTGAGATCTGAATGGAATCTGAAGATCATGATTCAAAGCCAGCCCATGCAGGAAAATGCATGAGATTCTTATTTTCAGTTAATCACTTAAAAGCCTAGAACTGATACTGTGATTCAAAGTGAGAGTGCTAGTCTTTTTTTCCCCCCTTCTTTTTTGTTGGTTGTGAGATTTGAACTCTGGGCCTGGATGCTGTCCCTGAGCTCTTCAGTTCAAGGCTACTGCCCTACCCCTTGAGCCACAGTGCCACTTCCGGTTTTCTAGTGCTTGCTTTGAACTTCGATCCATAAATGCCTGCATATTGTAACTAGAATTACAGGTGTGAGCCACCAGTGCCCACATTACTTTACCTTTTTATATTTAGATATATTTTATTATTGTTAAAGTGTATAGAGGTGTTTTTTTACTTTTTTAGAAATCTCTTTGACTTTTGTGTGCGTGCACATGTGTTCATGTGCTTGCATGTGCGTGCATGTGTGCGCGCTAATCTTGGGGCTTGAACTCAGGGCCTGAGCACTGTCCTTGGACTTTCTCAAGCCTAGAGCTCTACAACTTGAGCTTCAGCACCACTTCCAGCTTTTTTCTATGTACGTGGTACCGAGGAATCGAACCTGGGTCTTTGTGCATGCTAGGCAAGCACTCTACCACTAAGCCAAACTCCCGGCCCCTCTCCCTGACCTTTTTGTTGAAGACTATTGCCCTACCACTTGAGGTATAGCTTCAGCTCCATTTTGACTAATGGACTTCCTTGCCTGTGATCCTCAGATCTCTGCCTGGTATATAGGGACACAAGTTCTTTTTTTTTTTTGCCAGTCCTGGGCTTGAGCTCAGGGCCTGAGCACTGTCCTTGGACTTTTTCTATGTATGTGGTAGGAATCAAACTCCAGTCTTCGTACATGCTAGGCAAGCATTCTACCACTAGGCCAAACTCCCGGCCCCCCAAATACTACTTCTAAAGAGTATGCTTTCTGAGAATAAAGCTTATTTGAAATGTGAACATTGCTTAAAAAAAAAGTAATAACCTCTTGGTTCTTTCTTCTATTGTCTTTTAAAGATGATTTTTGATCCTACTATGAGCAAGAAGAAAAAGAAGAAGAAGAAGCCTTTCATGTTAGATGAGGAAGGGGATGCCCAGACAGAAGAAACACAGCCCTCTGAAACAAAAGAAGTGGAACCAGAACCAACTGAAGACAAAGATGTGGAAGCAGATGAAGAAGATAGTAGGAAAAAAGGCAAGTGGTTAATGGCAGATTCTCTATCCTGGAAACCTTGGTTCTCTTAGTGATATAGATTTTGTATAGTCAATGACTTCTCAGTCTGATGAGGCCATTCAATTAACTTCATCAGCTGTCTATGTGCACTGAATCTTGCCGTGTAGGCTTGTAGGAAAATTCCCAAGTTGCAAAGATGACTTCATCATTTCAGGGCTGATTTTCCAGTCTGACCTGTCAGGTCTCCTCCAGTTTTAATGATAGTATACACCAAAAGACATAGGACCAAGGTAGTGTTTTGTTTTAGCCAGTCTGAAAATATACATGAAAAATTATTATAGTCCCTAATATGGCTTAGGCATTAGTTTGGGTTTTTCACCCAAGATGTGCTATTCACAAAATTTGTCCATTTACGAGAAATAAATGATTCAGTAAACATAAGTTGCAGTAAATATAAGACTGCTGGAATAGAGAAAACTGACATTCCTTGAGTAAATACCAGGCGTGTGTCTTGCACATGTGTCTTCAGCTCAAGGCTACTGTCCTACCCCTTGAGACCCAGCATCACTTCCTGTTTTCTAGTGGTTAATTGAAGGTAAGAGTTCTCACAGAATTAAGATTTTAGTGCCCAGGCTGGCTTTGAACTGCGATCCTCAGATCTCAGCCTCCTGAGTAGCTAGGATTACAGGCATGAGCCTTTGCTCTTGGTGCATAAAATAATTTATAAGGACTTTTGGTGATTGATTCAGTAAAACATTTTGCCTAGGATTTATTTGAGCAAGGCTTATCCTCTTACTATTTGAAAGGGATAATAGACAAGTTAAATTGGTAGAGATTGCCCCAGTTGGAGTGAAGAAAATGTATTAGCAGCCAAAAGACAACTAACCCAACTTAACAGGATTAGAGACAAGAACTGATTGGGCTCATGGGATGACTTGGCCTTAAGAGACTACACATATACACTAGGAGTTGAAGTTCAATAGAGCTGGAGCAGGGGATTGTGGTAGTGGAGTGTGTGGGGGGTTATTGAGGATAGGCAGAAGTAAATAGATAAATCTGAGGTCTTGAATTGTGCTAGTGCTTTGATCTTGTTCGGAAACAGTAAAGAATGGTATACTTAAATTACTAAATATTCTCACCACAGACGCTTAGTCATAGTGTTTTTTAGAAACTCTGTAACCTCTGGTTGGGAAGAACTGCTAGGAGTTGGCATAACAAAACAATTTGAAGCATTACTTCTTGTAAGTTAATAATGATACCCAATCAATTTTTAGATGCTTCTGATGATCTCGATGATTTGAACTTCTTTAATCAAAAGAAAAAGAAGAAAAAAACAAAAAAGATATTTGATATTGATGAAGCGGAAGAAGGTGTAAAGGTAGTATTGCTTTCTTGTTGAAGGTAAAACTTGACCTCTTAAAAGGTTGCTTGCTAATGGCTGTTTCTCCCTCTTTTATCTCCTAATAGCTTTTCTTACATCCATAAGTACTTAATCATCACTGTTAAAGACATTTTCTTAAAAGTTTACATCTTACATGTAATGCATCATCATACATGCTACTGAGATAATGATAAAATTCCCAGGCGCGGTGGCTCATACCTGTAATCCCAGCTACTCAGGAGGCTGAGATCTGAGGATCACGGTTGTTCAGAGCCAGCCCTGAAAGCATTAAAGAACGTGAGACCTAGTTCCAGTTACTAGAAAACAGGAGGTGGTGCTGTGGTTCAAGGGGTAGTGCAGTAGCCTTGAGCTGAAAAAGTCAGAGACAGGGCCCAGACTCAGAGTTCAAGCCCTACCTCACCCCCACCCTCACCCCCCAAAAAATGCTAGCTATACTGATGTTTATCTGTGAAACATCTTGTAGAACAAATATTTCTAGTTTTGTTGTTAAGCTTTTCCTAGCAGCAAAGAATGAGCTTCCAGACTATGATGGCTGACATTGAAACTAAACTACCCAGACTAATCTGTGGAGTTCTCTCCTTTTTTTTTTTTTTGCCAGTCCTAGGGCTTGAACTCAGGGCCTGAGCACTCTCCTTGGGCTTTTTCAAGGCTGGAGCTCTATCACTTGAGCCACAGCACAACTTCTGGCTTTTTCTATGTATGTGGTACTGAAGAATCGAACCTGGGTCTTCGTGCATGCTAGGCAAGCACTCTACCACTAGGCCGAATTCCTGGCCCCAAGTTCTCTTTTCTTGTAGTGACTTTAGACCCTGTAATTGTCTCTCAGATTCATTTCAGTTCAAATTATCTTAAAAAATCTTTCAAATAGGAAGTAGATAGCTGGGTAAAGGTGAAATGGAGGATGGATGGAAGAAGGAGTCAGAAGTCTCTTGTCTCCTCCTACCCGAGAACTATTTTTTTCATTTCATTTATTAGGCAGTACTGGATATTGAACTCAGAGCGCTGTATATGCTAGGCAAATACTGTCACTTGTGTCATGTCCCAGCCTTTTTTCTCTTATTTGTCTCACTAACTGCCCAAGAGGGCTTTGAATTCCTCCTGCTTCTGCCTCCCTAGTAGCTGTGATTACAGGTGTGCATTAACTTGAACTACCATTAAAAAAAACTAAGAGGGGCCAGGAGTTTGGCCTAGTGGTAGAGTGCTTGCCTAGCATGCACGAAGGCCCAGGTTCGATTCCTCGGTACCACATACATAGAAAAAAGCCAGAATTGGTGCTGAAGCTCAAGTGGTAGAGCTAGAGCTCTAGCCTTGAGAAAGTCCAAGGACAGTGCTCAAGCCCTGAGCTCAAGCCCAAGACTGGCCAAAAAAAAAAACAACAAAAAACGATAGAGGAATCACTTTAGCAGAGCACATATAGCCATTAAAAAATTAAAAATCAATTTTTTCATATGTATGTATTCACGGAAAAGAGCAGGAACAAACAAACACATACATACATATCTATTTCATTTAATATCCTCTTCAGAAATCTTTCTTTCTTTTTTTTTTTGCCAGTCCTGGTCTTAAGCTCAGGGCCTGAGCACTGTCCTTGGGCTTTCTCAAGGCTAGAGCTCTACCCTTTGAGCCTCAGCACCATTTTCGGCTTTTTTTCTGTGTGTGTACTGAGGAATCGAACCTGCGTCTTTGTGCATGCTAGTCAAGCATGCTACCACTAGGCTAAACTCCCGGTCCCCAGAAATTTTTCTTTCATAAAGAAAAACTCAAGGTATATCCTGCATGTGACAGGACATTTATACGTCTATTATAGAGTTTGGGGAATAGTGCTGTAATTTTTTTTTTTTTTTTTGCCCTGGGCCTTGGGCTCAGGGCCTGAGCACTGCTCTTGGGCTTTCTCAAGGCTGGAATTCTACTACTTGATCCTCAGCACCACTTCTGGCTTTTTTTTTTCCTATATATGTGGTACTGAGGAATCGAACCCAGGTCTTTTGTGCATGCTAGGCAAGCACTCTACCACTAGGCCAAAATCCTGGCCCCCAGCCCCATTTTTTATGACAAGTGTGTATTGGTGATTACAGTGAGTCAGGCATTGTTTGCTATTTGCTAATATACTGAAATGAATATTTTTCCTATTTCCAAAGAAACCAGTTCAGGGATAATTTAGAATACCTTTGAAGGTGGTTATTTTACTTGGGTGCATCACTACCCCTTGTTTGGGAATTCTTTTCTTGGTGTTATTGTAGAGAAATGGAAAAAAAAAAAAAAAGCTCAGATTTTACTGAGTAAATAAGGCTTAAATATAGATAATAAAGTGACATGAGATGTGCTACAGAAAGTTAGTTAATAATTTTCTCCAGTAGCTTTTTTCCTGAAATGTTGCTGGTAAGCTCTACTTCTATTGTTTGGAATATTTATTTTCTTCATGACTGAAACTACAGGTTAAAGAGGTATCCCCGGTCATCAACCAAGAAAGGTATGGACAGCAAGTGCATTTTGTGTCTTTTTTTTTTTTTTTTTTTTAAGTCGTGGGGCTTGAACTCTGGGCTTGGGCACTGTCCCTGAGCTCCTCAGCTCAAGACTAGTCTATCACTTGAGCTAGTGGTTAATTGGAGATGATTCTCACAGGCTTTATAGTGCCAAGTTGGCTTTGAGCCTTGATCCTCAGATCTCAGCCTCCTGAGTAGGATTATAGGCGTAAGCCATAGCGCAGCTGTGTTTGTTTTGTTTTGTTTTGCCAGTCCAAGAGCTTGAACTCAAGCTCTACACTTGAGCCATAGCACTATTTCCAGCCTTTTCTGTGTATGTGGTACTAAGCAATTGAACCCAGGTCTTCGTGCATGCTAGGCAAGCACTCTACCACTAGATCAAACTCCCGCCCTCGGGCTGGGTTTTTGAACAACCTTGAAAAACATTTTTTGCTATTCTCTACCTTCTTCTGTATCCGCTTTGCCTCAGTTGGGCTTTGGGGGGCTGGTAAAGGCATATATGGAACTAGAAGCTGGATAATGTAAACTGATTTATAGTCATTTTTTTTTAAGTTTTAATATATCAGGATAAAATAAAATGAAGAACCATTTTTCCTACTTCAGAAATGGAGTACAGAACTTGTATATTCTTCTTTCTTCCTTTTTTTTTGCCAGTCCTGGGGCATGAACTCAATGCCTGCACACTGTCCCTGCACTTCTTTTGCTTGTGCTCTACCACTTACGGAGCCACCACACCATTTCTGGCCATTTCTGGTGATACTTAGGAATCAAACTTAGGACTTTATGTGTGCTAGCCAAGCACTCTACCATAAAGCCACATTCCCAGCCCTATATTTATTATTTCTAAGCTTCTCAATTACTCTCATTTTGTATATTTAATCAATAGCTGCTTTCAGGTTTGTGTGGTATCTAGCCAATACAAAAAGCTGATTCATGTGACATCAGACTGTACAGTTGAATTTGAAATCACAAGTTTTATTTACTCCCATTCAGCTTTTCTTTTGATAAGATTTCTGAAGTTATTGTAGCCATGTCACAATAACAGTTCAGTAAATAGGCACACAAAATTGGTTGACAGTACTCTTGGGATAGGAATTAAACTGGTCAAAGAGGGTGCTTGGACTCATCTCAAGGGTTTAATGTGCCCTTTTGTCCATGACTGCAACAACTAATGTTGGGGTCAAGTTGTACCTTGTCTATACATACTCACTTAATTCCTTTTAAGTTCTGCCTTTTGTGATGTATTGAAATGATGCTTAAAGACATACCAGTTTGGTGTCATGCTAATATGGTATAAGAAGTGTTTCAGACTGGGAGTTTGGCCTAGTGGTAGAGTGTTTGCCTAGCATGCATGAAGACCTGGGTTCAATTCCTCGGTACCACATACATAGAAAAAAGCCAGAGTGGTGCTGAGGCTCAAGTGGTGGAGCTCTAGCCTTGAGAAAGTCCAAGGACAGTGCTCAGGCCCTGAGCTCAAGCCCAGGACTGGCAAAAAAAAAAAAGTATCATCTTTTTTTCCCTGGTTCTTACATTCTCACAGTCAGAGTATTGTTGTTTGTTTGTTTGTTTGTTTTTGTTTTGTTGCTATTTTGTTTGTTGATTGTGGGCCTGGGCCTAGTCTCTGAGCTCTTCAGCTCAAGGTTACCACCCTATCTATTAAACCATAGTGCCAGTTAAGGAGCCAGTGGAACTGGTGGCTTTTCCCTATAATTCTATTAAATAGTCTGAGATCTGAGAATTGTGGTTTGAAGCCACCTAGGCAGGAAAGCCCATGAGACTGATTTTTATTTTTTTCTCGGTCCTAGGGCTTGAACTCTGGGCCTGGGTGCCTGTCCCTGAGCTCTATAGCTCAAGGCTACTGCCCTACCCTTTGAACTACAGCAGCACTTCCAGTTTTTTAGTGGTTAATTGGAAATAAGAGACTCTCATACTTTAGTGCCCGGACTGGCTTTGAACCATGATCCTCAGATATCAGCCTCCTAAGTATCTTGAATTAATCACCAAAAAGCTGGAAGTGGAGCTATGGTTCAAGTCGTAGAATGCCAGCCTTGAACAGTCGTGAGACTTCAACTCTGGGCCTGGACATTGCTCCTGGGCTCTTCAGCTCAAGACTACCACCCTACGTCTTGAGCCTCAGCACTACTTCCAGTTTTCTGGTGGTTAATTGGAGATAAGAGTGTCTTAGACTTTAATGCCCGGGCTGGCTTTGAACCATGATCCTCAGATTTCAGCCTCCGAGTAGCTAGGATTACAGCTGTGAGCTACCGTGTCTATTTTATAGAATGGGAAAAATGAAGCTTGGAAAGGTACAGATATTTATCTTATAGTTCTACAGGAAGTCAGTGGCAGACAGGAATAGCTGCTTTCAAGGCTAATGGAGCATCTGGCTCCATAGTTCACAGTTTAAATGACAGAAATTCTGGGCCAGTTTGGCCTGTCTATAAAAGGCATGTATTGGGCCTGGGAGTGTAGCCTGTTGGTAGAGTGCTCACCTAGCATGCATGAAGACCTGGGTTCGATTCTTTGGTACCACATACACAGAAAAAGCCAGAAGTGGCACTGTGGTTCAAGTGGCAGAGTGCCAGCCTTGAGCAAAAAGTATCAAAGGACAGTGCCCAAACCCCAGGACTGACAAAAAAAAAGGATGCATGTATCTTTTGTAACTTTAGATTTCAATGTGATTTCTCCCCACCCCCCAAAAAAAGTGATTCTTGCCCAAGTAATTGTTTTAAAAAAAATAATGGTTCTAGGGTTGAAGTGTTGACATTTATCTAAATTTCTTAGGATCTTAAGATTGAAGGTGATGTTCAAGAGCCAGCTGAGCCAGAAGATGACCTTGATATTATGCTTGGCAATAAAAAGAAGAAAAAGAAGAATGTGAAATTCCCAGATGAAGATGAAATACTAGAAAAAGATGAAGGTAATACTGGGAATTAATAGCTTCTTGAGCACTTAGTAGGCTAGTATCCTTGCTTGGGGTTGGGTGCTTTATTTATTTTAACTTTTCCTGCTCCTTATTTTCACTGCATAATAATGAAACCTGAAAGGAATTTGTATCTTAATTTGCTAATAATTGTCAAAAGATTTCATGGAAAATTTTGATAATTACAGTAAACACATTCTGATTCAGAGTTGGGGGAAATTACTGTAACTAAATTTAAAGTATTATTAAAAAAAAAATTAAAGCCAGGTGTCTGTGGCTCAATGCTGTAATCCTATTGAGGAGGCTGAGATCTGAGGATCATGGTTCAGAGCCAGGCCGGGCACAAAAATCTGTGAGATTCTTACCTCCAGTTAACCACCAGAAAACTGGAAGTGGCACTGTATAGTTCAAGTGATAGGGCGGTAGCCTTGAGCTGAAGAGCTCAGGGACAGGTACCCAGGCCCAGAGTTCATGCCCCAAGACCAAGGGGATGGGAAAAATCAGTCTCATGGACTTTTCCTGCCTAAGTGGCTTCAAACCACAATCCTCAGATCTCAGCCTCTTTAGTAGCTAGAATTATAGGGACAAACCACCAGTTCCACTAGCTCCTTAAATGGCACTGTGACTCAAGGGATGGAGTGGTAACCTTGAGCTGAAGAGCTCAGGGACTAGGTCCAGGCCCACAGTTCAAGCCCTATGACTTACAAAAAAAGAAAAAGTAGCTGGGCACTGGTGGCCTATGCTTGTAATCCTGGCTATGCAGGTAGCTTAGATAAGAGGATCATGATTCAAAACCAGCAGGAAAGTCTATGAAGCTTTTATTTCCAGTTATGTGCCAAAAGTGAAAGCAGAGCTGTGGTTTGAATGGTAGAGCACTATTGAGTTCAAAAGCTCAAGGATAGTACCTATACTCTTTGAGTTCAAGCTCAGGCTAGTCTCATGGACCTTCCTGTCTAGGCTGGCCTTGAACAGTGATCCTCAGATCTCAGCCTCCTGCGCAGCTAGAATTACAAGCATGAGCCTCCAGCACCTTTAAGAGATTCTTTAAAAGTCATAATAGCCCCATGTATAATGAAATGGTATTGTAATGAGCCTTGGTTCCTTTGTTGTGTTAAGAATGTTGTGGAAAGCCGAGGGAAGGGCATTTCTATAGCTCTTCTCTCTCCTCTCGGTTATTGTAGCATGGTCTGCCCTTTATTCTTTGTTGTCCGTAGCTCTAGAAGATGAAGACAGCAAGAAAGACGATGGTATCTCATTCAGTAACCAGACAGGGCCTGCTTGGGCAGGCTCAGAAAGAGACTATACATATGAGGAGGTAAGATAAGTTCTGTTGAGAAAGGGCTAAGCTGGTTACGGTTACTGAAGCACCTGAATTGAAGAGACCATTAAGATACAGATTGATGAAACATACTGAGAGATCTCTGTGTCTATGCATAGTATTTCCTGAGTGTGGTAGCTTTGTAAGAATGTGACAGTCATTGTAAACTCTGTCCTCATCTGAGTTCACAAAAGGTGAAGCCCTCTGAGAATCAGGTGGGCTTTTGTGACCAAGTGGCTAATTCCTGTCCAGTTTAGGTTTGCTTATTTGGAAGTAACAAACTTTTCCATGTATCAAGTATTTTGCCATTCAAACAGAATCAGTGAGAGCTCACTGGTTTATTTAACTTCTCACAAAGGAAAACTGAGCATCCATAAAGGATAAGGTCCTACTTGGTAATGAGTTCCTGCCCTCAGAGTAGCTTCAGAAATGTAGTAATATGTGTATGTTTATTTAGTAAGAATGTATTTGAATACCACTTTATCCTTTCAGCTACTGAATCGAGTATTCAATATCATGAGGGAAAAGAATCCCGATATGGTTGCTGGAGAGAAAAGGAAATTTGTTATGAAACCACCACAGGTCGTCAGAGTAGGAACCAAGAAAACATCATTTGTCAACTTTACAGACATCTGTAAATTGTAAGTTGGTTAAGGAGAACTTTAATTACCTAGATTCTCGGTGGTGTTATAAGGACAATGTCCTTATTGTGGATTCTTGCAGATTCAAAAAGGTGTTACACAGTGTGTAGAGGTTAGATTGAGGGAAACCACAGTTCATATGTACCAGTTCTTTCAGTTTTTAGGGTCTTGGGGCTCCAGAATTGACAGAGTGACTTATTGACTTATGAACGCTGGCTAGATGGAGTAAGAGTCAAGAGTGGGAGAGGCTCACCGGTCAGGCCTTCCAAGCAGGCAGTGCTAGAATGACTTCTCACATGATTGTTGCCAGGACCCAATTGATGAGATTTCTGCTCTACTTATTACCATTATATTCTGTGCCAGAATCAGTTCCAGGTCTCTGACTGGGCCTGGCTTTCTTCAGAATACTTGTACCTTTTCTGGCAGGACAATTTTGTTCACTTACCTATCTTACTCCTTGTTTTTCAGTTTCAAAAGTGAAAGAAAGAGGTGACCCCTTGGTTTTCATTACATTTAAGCATTTGAGACTCTTTGCTGATAAAAATAGTAGTTTATATGCTCTAACCAGGAAAGCAATTAGAAGAAAGTGAAAAGGCACCTGAAAGTCCACCATGAAGAGGTGGACAGGTGGTTCTAGTGGTTCATGCCTATAGTCAGGTGGGAAGTAGGAGGCTCACACTTGGAAATCACCCAATGCCAAAAAGTTCCCAAGATCCCATCACAAGAGCTGAATGGTGGTGTGCACTTAGCATCCTAGCTGTGGTGGAAAATATAAAATAGGATTGTAGTCTAGGGCAAAAAGTTAAATTTAAAAAATAAGCAGAGCGGGCCGGGAATTTGGCCTAGTGGTAGAGTGCTTGCCTAGCATGCACAAAGACCTGGGTTTGATTCCTGGGTACCACATACATAGAAAAAGCCAAAAGTGGTGCTGTGGCTTAAGTGGCAGATTGCCAGCGGTGAGGAAAAGCCCAAGGACAGTGCTCAGGCCCTGAGTTCAAGCCCCAGGATTGACACACACACACACACACACACAAAACAGAGCTAAAAGGAGCTAGAGGTGTGACTCAAGCAGTAGAACAGTTGCCTAGCAAGCATGAAACCCTAAGTAACACAGATAATGAAACCTCCGGTATCACAAACAAAAAAGTGGACAACCTTACTTCAATACTTAATATACATATTTTTAGATAAATTGTTACTATACATATTTAAACCTATTTTTTTTTTTTTTGGCGGGGGGCAGGGAGGGGTTTCAGTCATGGGGCTTAAACTCTGGGCCTGGGCATTGTCCCATGTTTTTAGATTTTCACAGATATGTGATTCTGCTAAGCACTGAAATAATAATAAGTGGTATTATTTTGAATTCAAGTTTAAGTGAATGTTCACTGGAAATCACCTGATAGCTAATTGATAAATGAACTGGATAGATTTTCAGAGGCTGGTACAGATGTACATGAAATATGTATTTGATTTTTTTTTTTTTTTTTTAGATTACATCGTCAGCCCAAACATCTCCTTGCATTTTTATTGGCAGAATTGGGTACAAGGTAAGAAATTGTCAACAGTTAAGGACAATGAGTTCCAGTAGACATTGAAGAAGAATCACTCTTCACCTGAAAAGATTAACACAACAATCACCTGATAATCCAAGGAATTTATAGGCCAATAGGGAGTGCGGTGCCTTCATTTTTTTTTTTTTTGGTTGGTTATAGGGCTTGAACTCTGGGTCTGGGCGCTATCCCTAAGCTTTTGAGCTCTAGGCTAGCGCTCTACTAGTTGAGCCACAGCACCACTTCCTTCATTTCTATGCGAGAGCTTGGTGCTTAGGGCTAGACAGTGATAGTCATGCATACCACCATGTTTAATTTCCTGTCAATGTTAGAATGCTTCAGTCTTACTTGGAGCAAATAATAGACTTTTAAGAGAATTCTAATAACTCAGAATTTTCTTTTTTAGCACTGTGAGGTTTGAATTGCTCTTGGTAGGCAGATGTTCTCTTGAGCTCTACATCTCCAGCTCTAGAGCTAGTATTCTTTACCCTGTAAGAAGCTAGTCAAAAGTTAGAGTTTCTAAGCTAGGCAAGATGGCTCATGCCTATAATGCTAACTACTCAGGAGGCTGAGATCTGAGGATTGCTGTTCAAAGCTAGCCTGGGCACTGAAGTCCGAGAGACTCGTCTCCAGTTAACCACCAGCTCAGGGATAATGCCCAGTAATCAAGCCCCATGACGGACAAAAAAAAAAAAATTTTTTTTTTTTTTTTTTTACAGTTGAATCACCATAGCCTTTGGATCTTTATAGTTAAAGAATCATGGAGAGGTTCTAGTAACGTATTCACATATTGAAAATTTATATATATATAACTAAAGCCAATTGAGTATTTTTAACTTCCAGCTAGATTTTTTTCGGGGTGAGGGAGGGCAGTCCTGTGGCTTGAACTCAGGGCCTGAGCACTGTCCTTGGGTTTTCTCAAGGCTACAACCCTTCCACTTGAGCCACAGCACCACTCCTGGCTTTTTCTATGTATGTGGTACCAAGGATTCAAACTCGGATCTTCATGCATTGGTAGGCAAGTACTCTACCACTAGGCCAAACTCCAGCCCCTCCAGCTAGATTTTTAACCATGACTAGATCAAAATGTTTGGTTCTTAGAATGTTTACTTGTGATGGATTCCAAATCCTAGAACTCATCCTACATTACTGGGTATATTTAAAGCCATCAAAGATGTTCGAATTTGGTTTGGGGACAAGGAAAGCAGAAAATAACTGGGATATTTTTGTTCTTCATAGCGGCTCTATAGATGGTAATAACCAACTTGTAATCAAAGGAAGATTCCAACAGAAACAGATAGAAAATGTTTTGAGAAGATATATCAGTAAGTGTATAATTTGATTACTATGAAATGTTATTAGTCTGCAATGTTTTTTGGGGGGGTGGGGGGAAGAATTGTAATGAGCCTGGAAAAAGCAGGCCTGTTCTGGGGAAAATTGATAATGAAAGTGAGGTAAAAGATCTGGCTGAGTTAAGCCTGCTTACTTGTTTGGGAGCTAAAGAGAAATCTGCCTGTGATATTGGCTATAGACAACTAAAATACAATGAAGCTTCTCTTCATCCTGGAGCATTTGTAGTATTTGTTTTTTAACTTATGGTTTAATGCCAGAAGTGTTACAAATAGATGGTTTATTTTCTTGTACTAGAATTAACAGTTTAGTTAGTGATTCCCTGGTTTGGGTGTCCTAAGCTTAATGAGTAGATGTATTTCTGTACCTATCTGAGGCTTATAATGTTGTACATGTTGCTTTTTCTGCAGAGGAATATGTTACTTGTCATACATGTCGGTCACCGGACACAATCCTGCAGAAGGACACCCGACTCTATTTCTTACAGTGTGAAACTTGTCATTCTCGATGCTCTGTTGCCAGCATCAAAACCGGCTTTCAGGCTGTCACAGGCAAGCGAGCACAGCTCCGTGCCAAAGCTAACTAATTTGCTAATCACCACTGATTTTGCAAAGTGTGTTGTGGAGATTGGCTGGACAGGTTTATCATCAAAGTGGATATACCATTGTATTAAAAACAAGATAGAAAAACTGCCAAGTTCTTTGGCAGATGGTTGATCTGAAATCCTTGCAAGATGCCGATGCTCAAGCTGTTGACATACTCATTACCTACTTAACTGTCTGAAAAACGTGATGGGGTAAGGAGGTACTTTTTTAAAATCGTTCATAGACTTCTGTAAAGTGCAAGATAAATTAAAGTTATTATAACAGTGATTCTTTCAATATGGTTTGTCTTTCAGTTTTTTGGGGGTTTTTGTTGTTGTTGGATTTTTTTCCTATAAAAATGTGCTCAGTGATTTCAAAAATGAAAGGACAAGTGTATACTTGGGCTTTGTTGAGGTCTATCTTTGTCCTGACTGACGGGCAGGAACTTAAGTGTCCTCAGCTTTTGGGATATGTGGCTAGCGGAGACATGGCTTTCCATGAGAGGGTGGTTGGAGCATGAGACTGGGATAACTGCATGTTTGCATTGTCCAGAGAATGCCTCAGTTTGAATTCCTGCGTGAGGATTGCTGGTCCTACCTCACTGCCAAGTCCTCATTCCTCATGCGGTAGGTAGCAGTTCTGCAGATGGAAATACAGGTGCTAGGGATACTCTCCCCTCTTTCAAATTCTCTTCCTCATTGGCCTGCATGTCTTATAACTGGCACACTAACGCCAATTGGGCATCTGTATTGGCAAAGAAGCATTGGTATATATGCAGTGCAGGGAACTCTTCTGAGCCAAATGATGCTAGAGGAAGCTTCTCTCATCTTTAACCTTGTGTTCTGGGTTTGAGAAACACCAACCAACTTCTCAGTGTGACCATGAGAAACCAGGAGTTGCTGCTGCTTGTGTGGTGGTACCTTCAGTTCTGTCTCCTGAAGACTTGATGGAAGGTATTCTCCATTGGCACACAAGGGAGGCCTTGTGTCTGTGCTGTGATAAGCCTTGCCTGCACCTGCTGAGGATAAGGAAACTTTTCCTGTTACCAGATTGTCCAGACCAGGTGACCTAGGAGCACTCACTCAGTCCCGAATGTCTTAACCACATTCTTTTTGATCACTGTGACCCTTAAAGGATAGGCCAAGTACTGTCAAGTATCTTGGCTATAAATGGAGCTTCCTTCAACACTGTAGTTCCTCTGGAGGGGAACATAATGCTGGCTGAGTTGTCGCCACTGCTGTGATGATCCCAACTGCTCTTTATGACCCCACTTTCCTTTTTTTGTACCTTCCCATACAATTCCCAATGTTGAATATTACTGCGTGAATAAAGCAAGGATCAGTGCCTCTTGTGTAAACAGCTTTCCATTGCTTCTGTCTGTGTGTTTTACTTACTGGGACTGCTTAGGGAAAGGCATATTGACAAGTTGGCAGACAGTTGACTTCAACCATTTGAAACTGGGATTTTCAAAGCCATCCTTAGCTGATAGTAAAATGGGATTGACTATCTCCTGAAATGGTTTATTTTGGATTACCTGAACATAGTAGCATCCGCCTGTAATATGCCCACTACCTCTTGCCAGCCATGTCTCAGTTGGAAGGCAAAGATTTTTTTTCCAGCCAGATTGACCTCAAACTCAAGATCCTTCTGTCTTAGCTTGCCAAGGACTGGGGATTACAGATGGCACGGTGCCACTACCATGCACAACTAATAGAGGGTTTCTGACTAAGGTTCATGTTTTACTTTATACTTTAGAAGGAAACCAGACAAACATTTCCACTTGAAAGTGTTAGTGTTACTATGCAAATAAGATGTTTCATGAGAAGAAAAATGGAGAACAGTTTACAGTCGTACTCTTGGAAATCTTTTAGTTCTATGCTCTTCACATCTTTAGGTCCCTTCCCCACTCTATGTAAGATCCTCGTTTCCCCAGAACCCACAATAAAGTACTGGAACAGAGATGTGTGTGCAATCCCAGTGTCTAGGTTGTAGGTATTTCGTAATATGCAGCCACTCTTTCTCTGCCAAATAAACTTAAGGGTTAAGTGTCTAGCCAGCGCCAAGGAGCCTGCTGTAAGTGAACTCCCACTACCCAGTTCCGTTGTCCTGACAGTACTAAAGTTTAGCATTTTGACCAGTTTTTGGAAGTTAAGCGTTTAACCTTTTTGGTTTTAGTTGGGATGGACTTAAAATTGCAAATACTAACATCTTACCACCTATCTTTTAAAGAGTCAAGGCCCCCTTTCCTGTTGAAACTGCACGATTGCCAGGTACCAATTAATGGTTCACATATATATATATATTAATATATAATATATATATATATAAAATCCTATCAGAAAGCTGAGAGTTGAGGTTTGAAACAAACCTAGGCAGAAAAGTCTTTTTTGACATTTTGCTTTTTTTTTTTTGCCAGTTCTGAGGCTTGAACTCAGGGCCTGGGCACTGTCCCTAGGCCTCTACCACTTGAGCCTGGCTTTTTCTGTGTAAGTGGTACCAAGGAACTGAACCCCTACTAGGCAACCACTCTACCACCAGGCCACACTCCCTGCAAGTCTGAGACTTATGTCTCGTAAACCAATGGTAGAGCATTAGCCTTCAGTACAAAAGCTCAGGGATAAGGTCTAGGCCCTGGGTTCAAGCCTCAGGACTTGGACACATAAAATGCACAAAATTGTATCAGTTTACTAATTCAGTACTTGTAATGGTGGGCCATTATGTGTATGGGCTTTGAACAGCCTAGAGCAATCTTTTGCCAATTATCCTGTATTTCCATCGATAAAATGAGAAAACGTTTATTTCAGGTCATGGTGGGAGAGCATATAAAGTGCTTAGCTTAGAAGCTTGCCTGGCATATAGAATTTTCCTTCTGTTAAATAGATGACTAGGCTGAATTGCCACAGTAAGTTTCCAGGATTAGAGAGCAATATTTGTGGCTCTTGGTACATGAATTATCACTTTGCCCAGGCCCTGTCAAGTGTGTGTTTTTCACACTAACTGGTGGGCCTGAAGGTACTGCTTTTATTTATGCCAGTTAAGAACTACTCTTGGGATGGCTCTTTTCTGTTTCCAGTGGTACTGAGGAGAGAACTGGGTCTTTAACTCACTCAGTAAGTACTCTACCTCTGAGTTGTACACATGCTGGCCTCAAACATAGAATCTTGACTCAGCCTCCCAGGTATTGGGTTGATAGGCAGTGCCCTCCTATATCCAGTCTGATTCTTAACTGTTACTAGGAGCCATGGAGACACCAAACTTGCAAGGACGTGCTTAAGGAGTCCTGTTGCATTAATGGCAACAGGTACTCATGTAGTCAAAAAGTATGGTAGTGGCTCATGTCTGCAGCTTCAGCTCTGGAGATTAAAGTCAGAGTTCAATACCTACCTGGGCACAAGGTTTGTGAGAACTCCTCATTTCAACCAATAAAGGTAGATACTTTAGTGCCTGTCATCACAGGTACATGACCAAGGCTAAAAAGGGCTGAGGTCACAACTTGTAGTAGTACCCCTCTAGCAAAGAACAAGGCTATGAGTTCAAACCCATCAGGCCTACAAACTTTTGAGGAATTTGTAAAGACAGAAGAATCTAGAACCAAACTCCTAATGATGAGCTTTAGTGTCTCGAGTTGGGAAAGGCCTCCCAGAAAGGAATATGCAGTTCTTGAAGGAAACAGCTAATATGGACACTTCTCAGATGTGATGGTGGAGCAGCAGCATAATGGTGATGGCCCCTTCTCAGAGGAACAAGAACTTAGGCCAAACTTGGAAGAAAATGTGTGGGTGCTACCCTGCAGCCATGTAGCAATGAGAACAGCCAGACACATCTGTATCGCTCACTTCAGTGGACAGGTAAAACAAGTGACTCAACAAGACCTCAAGAGATAGTTGATTCTCCCAGTTGCCTGAAGTGGTAAGAATTGGCCAGTTCATGTGGGAGAAATAAAGAAATGAAGCTAAGACACCACAAGTAAACGGAATAAGCAGAAGTTTGAGGTAACTTGGCCAGCTGTTAGAAGAGAGCAAATGTCAACTGGAAATAGGCCATGTCTTTTGATACAGCTAACCCCAAATTCTTTCACTGTCTCCTCTTAAGCCTTTCTACAAAAGACAGTGTATTTAAAAAGCTTAAGCAACTAGAAATCTGTCAGCCCATTTTACTTCTTTACCCAAGAGACAAAAAGAAAAGCCAGGTCAAATAAGGCCAAGCAGGCATGATTCATCGGTCTGCTTGAGGCTGCCACTGATAATTCAGCAGTAATTCAGCTGAACAAAACTTTTATTTATTTATTTTTCTGCCAGTCCTGGGCTTGGGCTCAGGGCCTGAGCACTGTCCCTGGATTTTCTCAAGGCTAGGGCTCTACCACTTGAGCCACAGCACCACTTCTGGCTTTTTGCTATGTATGTGGTACCGAGGAATTGAACCCAGGTCTTCGTGCATGCTAGGCAAGCACTCTACCACTAGGCCAAACTCCCGGCCCCTACTTGACCAATTTTTTACGGTAAGGAAATGAGTGATTTGAGAACTGGTAGATTGAGTATAAAAAGTTCTTCAAAACTGGTAAATGGCTTAGGGTGGGTGCTTGACCGCTTGGACAGGCTAAATTCAGTCCTCAGCACCTCACAAAAAACTTTAAAAGCTGTTTCTAGGGCTGGGAGTTTGGCCTAGTGGTAGAGTGCTTGCCTAGCATGCACGAAGACCAGGGTTCGATTCCTTGGAACCATATACATAGAAAAAAGCTGGAAATGGTGCTGAGGTAGCAGTGCTGTCCATGAGTGTATAGTATAGGGATATATTGTAAGTTTTTACCTAAAGATACGAAGGAACTCTGACTTAAGGGAAATAAATATATGCACTTAAGTCATCCTAATACAAGCATGTTTTCTTTTTTCCTAGACTTAATAGCCACCCAACCCTGTTATTTGACCTTACTGGTCCAAGCTATAAGCAGAAATGCACAACGAAGTTGCTTGCTGAACACCAGTGGCTCATGCCTGTAATCCCAGCTATTCAGGAGGTTGAGCTCCAAAGACTGCAGTTTAAAACCAGCCCAGTCAGTAAAGTCTATGAAATTCTTTTCTCCAATTTACCACCCAAAAACCAAAACTAGAGCTGTAACTCCAGTGGTGACTGACCTTGAGCAGAAAACCCCAGGGATAGCGGCCAGGCCCTGAGCTGGAGCTTCACAATGTACCACCCTCCTCCCCTGGGAAAAAATCAGTTGCTTGGTATATAGCATCCATGATTTGGGGGGGGAGGGGGGAAAGGTACTTGGTACCTGATGCTTTGTTCATTGGCTAGTGCTGTGGCAACAGCCATGCCTCCAACCCCTTTTTCCTGATCGTTTTGATATTTTATATATTGATATGCTGTATTTAGAACCAACTGCTGGGCTGCCATGGCTTGTTCATGTCTTGATCTGATCTGGTCTTTGACATTGAACCTATGGGCCTGACCATGAGACATACACAAAATTTCTGTGGCCTGTGGAAAGCCAGCCTCTATTCTAGGCTTTGCCCTCCGCATTACTCACAGAATCAGAATGGGCTGCTACCCTAGCTAGGGTGCTCAGGAGCTCAGGATGAATTGGGGGTGGGAGGCATTGGGAGGTTCCTGTGACTGGTGTCTGGGAAGATCTGGTTAGAAAAAAATGGCTACTTATGCTTTCCATAAGCAATTCAAGTCTAATTGTTAACAAAGGAGTAAATGAGGGAACTGTAAGTGAACTCCTCAAAATCTTTTTGGTAATATCCAAATGAAATTAAGTTCTGAGTCATTTCTCAAAATTAGAGGACTAGGAGTTTGGCCTAGTGGTAGAGTGCTTGTCTGGCATGCACGAAGACCAGGGTTTGATTCCTTGGTCCCACATACATAGGAAAAAAAAAAAAAAAAAAAGCCAGAAGTGGCCCTGTGGCTCAAGTGGTAGAGCTCTAGCCTTGAGAAAACCCAAGGGCAGTGCTCAAGCCCTGAGCCCAAGCCCAGGACTGGCAAAAAAAAATTCAAGCCATTATCTGCTAATCAAATTTCAAAGTGTATATGCTTTATATTTCATTTATATTGCATGAAATCAAGAATTTGATTACTTAAAATTCTTGATTTCATGCAATATAAACAAGCTAAACAGTAACTAAGCATGGTGGTACACCTTATAATCCACGCACTCAGAAGGCCTGAGGCAGGAGAATCACATGTTTGAGACCAGTCTGGGTTATACAGCAGAACCTTG
Source organism: Megascapheus bottae (assembly GCF_031878675.1). Lineage (NCBI taxonomy): Eukaryota > Metazoa > Chordata > Mammalia > Rodentia > Geomyidae > Megascapheus > Megascapheus bottae. Next base: position 30,457,149 of record NC_143526.1, on the reverse strand, counting down.
TATCCTTGGGTATGTAGTTCCAAAGAGACTGCTGTCAAGGACAACTGATGCATGCTCAGGACAGATGTCATTACTGTCCTATAGCTGCTTGACTCATTTTCCTCATAATGGGGCCCAGTTTCACTTTAGACATGCCACCTTCAAGAAACCTAAAATTTTATCACTTTAACTAAGCATATTAACTTCTACCTTGTTTGGGGGGTACCATTTGCTTTGAGGGAAAAAAATTTTTTAATGGCAGAGAAATACACAGCATCTTACCATTTAAACAATAATGTACAACTAAGTGGCAGTTCTTTGTATCGAGTGTGTGTGGGTGTGCATGTATTTTTTTTTTTCAGAGTCTCAAGTCTTTTAATTTCAGCAGAGGCTCATGTTTGTGTGTATTTTGGTCCCTTTCCTAAAGTGCTGTACCTGTCAAAAAAAAAAAAAAAAGGCTAATGGGAAGGATGAAAATTAAGTGACTTTGGATTGGATAAACATGAAAGTTCTGATGGGTTAATAAAGATGCTGGCCAAGAAAAAGGACAAGAATTATATGAGAATAAATGAACTGGCTAAGAAAATAATTACAGCTTTCTAGTTGAAATATGACATGTTGTTTTCCAGATTTTAGGTTGTTTTTCTTGCCAGTCTTGGGACTTGAACTCAGTGTCTGAGTCTGTCCTTGGTCTTTTTTTTTTTTTCTTTTTTCTCTTTTGCCAGTCCTGGGCTTGAGCTCAGGGCCTGAACACTGTCCTTGGACTTTCTCAAGGTTAGAGCTCTACCACTTGAACCTCAGCACCACTTCTGGCTTTTTTTTTTTCTATGTATGTGGTACCGAGGGATACCTGGGTCTTCGTGCATGCTAGACAACCACTAGGCCAAACTCCCAGCCCCTATCCTTGGGCTTTCTTAAGGCTAGAAGCTCTACCACACCAGCTACACGGCAACACTTCCAGCTTTTTTTCTACGTATGCTGCACCGAGGAATAGAACCTGGGTCTTCCTGCATGCTAAGCCACTAGGCCAAACTCTCAGCCCAGAAACTTAATTTTAAGCTACTTATTGATAAAACCTAGCTGATAGACATTTTGTAAAATACACTTTGGGGGGGGGGGTTATTGGACTTGAACTTTAGGCCTGGGTGCTGTCCCTGAACTCTTCAGCTCAAGGCTACCACCCTACCCCAGGAGACACAGCCTTATTTCCCGTTTTCTAGTGATTGAGTCTCTTGTTCTCTAGTGCCCCAGCTGGCTTTAATCAGAGATCCTCAGATCTCAGCCTCCTGAGTAGCTAGGATTACAGGTGTAAGCCACCACACCTGACTTTTTTTTGGGGGGTGGGGGGTGGTGATGGGGCTTGAACTTGGCCTGGGCACCATCCCTGAGCTCTTCAGCTCAAAGCTACTGCCCAATCCCTGAGCCACAGCCCCACTTCCCATTTTCTAGGGAGTAACTGGAGATAAGTCTCATGGTCTTTAGTGCCTGAGCTGGCTTTGAACTGGTCCTCATATCTATCTCAGCCTCCTGAGTAGCTAGGATTACAGGTGTGAGCCACAGTGCCCCACTGAAATACTTTTATAAACAAAAACATTTTTCCCCCGAACCCTTCAGTGTTTCAGTGTTTTTATTTTTATGACAATAACCTGAAAACTATACATTGGAGTGTGTACACAGAATGCCTGGCTTCAAGGGTTCTTAGCCTGACAATGTCATGAGGACTGAAAGAGGCCCAGAAATTTCAAAGTACTGGGATTTGAGGTAAAGTCCGATGATTGCCTTGATTTGACTTCCTAGCCTCAGATTTAAAAGGTCTAATCTGAAGATTTTTTTTTGGAGGGGGTCAAATTTCCTACCAAACTTAAAAAAGCTTAGGTGGTTATTCTCGCTGCCCTTAGGCAAATAAATGAGACTAAACGAGCAGTAACCCTAGCTACATAGGAGGTAGAGACTTGGGAAAGCAGCTCGAGGCAATGCTGGAGATCCCATAACTGATGAAAAGCTGGGCTTGCTAGCATGCCAGTCATCTCAACTATACGGAAAGACTATATAGGAAGACTGTGGGGCAGGTTGATGGGAGTGTAAAGGTGAGACAAATAAAGGAGGGCTTGAGATACAAGCTTAAGTGACAGCATCTCTAGCAAGCACAAGCCCCTGACTGTATACCCCAGAACCCATGCCCTCAAAATCAGACTAGACCTGTTTTGTAACCAAACTAGTCTTGATGTGATTATCCTTAGTAAAAAATGGGAAGAGGGTAAATTATACAGAAAATACGACGTATTTGGTATAACGTATTTGGCTGTAACTCCATTCAAAACCCTGGACAGCGTGGTGTAATATAGTCTAACACTGGGCTACAAAACTCCCATGCTGGGCCGGGAGTTTGGCCTAGTGGTTAAAGTGCTTGCCTAGCATGCATGAAGGCCCGGGTTCGATTCCTCGGTACCACATACACAGAAAAAAGCCGGAAGTGGTGCTGAGGCTCAAGTGGTAGAGCTCTAGCCTTGAGAAAGTCCAAGGACAGTGCTCAGGCCCTGACCTCAAGCCCAGGACTGGCCAAAAAAAAAAAAAAAAAAAAAAAAAAAAAAAAAAACTCCCATGCTATTACCAGAGACATTGAAACTACAAATCAGGACAAGGGTAATTTCACAATGGGGTAACTTACTCTAAAACTGTTAGGAACAAAACTCCATATCATAAAACTCTTATTAAGTCTTAATTTTTTCTTTCTTGTGCTTACCGGTCTTGCTTGGCTAGTTGATGCCATAATTCATAATCAGCATTTTCTATAGGTCACTTGATGGAATGGTGGACGTGTCATGTCAAACCCAGATCTTTACAGGTTCTAAGAGATCCTATAGCCTAGATAACTTTATCAACACCTGTAATAGAATAGTTCAAAGCTGTACTAGGGTCCTCTATTTTTATAGAGTTCACATACTTCGCTTTAATTAATTTTGTCAGTCCTAGGGCTTGAACTCAGGGCCTGGCCACTGTCTATGAGCCACTTCTGGCTTTTTCTGAGTATATGGTACCAAGGAATAGAACCCAGGGCTTCATGCATGCCACACTTCCAGCCCTCTGCTTTAATTTAATCTTGACTTCGGTGCTGAGGATCAAACCCAAGGCCTTTGAGCCTGCTAGGCAGGTGCTATGCCACTAAGCTACACTAAGCCCCCTTGCTGCAATGCTAGAGGACAGATCAGTAATCACTAAACATAGAGAAATATGTGCCATGGCTGACATTTCTTCCATAATCAAATACTTCAGGTACCAGAAAGGACTCAAATTATAAAAATTAATGAACATGGGGCTGGGAGTTTAGCCTAGTGGTAGAGTGCTTGCCTAGCATGCATGAAGACCCAGGTTTTATTCCTCAGTACCACATACATGGAAAAAAGACGGAAGTAGAGCTCAAGTGGTAGAACTGAGGCTCAAGTGGTAGAGCTCTAGCCTAGAGAAAGTTCAAGACAGTGCTCAGGCCCTGAACTCAAGCCCAGGACTGGCAAAAAAATAAAAATAAAAAAAAATTAATGAACAGACTATTTGGTTAAAAGAGGCAGATTTAACATCTGGCTCTTCGATCTATTCAATTTTAGTTGGATTGGTCATGACCCTGGTTAAAGAGCATATTCCAAACTCTTGATACTATCTTCCCAGTAGTCATCCTGGAGTAGTGCCTACCATCATCTACCACTAGAGGCATACCTCCACTTCTGCAGCATCTTGGTGGTTAACTGGAGATTAACAGTTTCACAGACTTGGGGCTGGGAGTTTGGTCTCCTAAGATTGCTTGCCTCGCATGTATGAAAATCTGGGTTCGATTCCTTGGTATCACATACATAGAAAAAGCCAGAAGTGGTGCTGTGGCTCAATTGGTAGAGCACTAACCCTGAGAAAGCTCAAGGACAGTGCTCAGACCCTAAGTTCAAGCCCCAGGACTGGCAAAATAAAATAAAATCCTTAAATCTTAGCCTCCCGAGTAGCTAGGATTATAGACTTGAGCCACCAATGCCCAGAAGCCATTTTTATTATTCGAATAAAATTACACAAGTAAGGCCTAGATGAATCCATATTAGAATAGCTACACATTGATCTCTGGGAGAGAGAAGTGAATAAACAGATCAGAAGGGATTCAACTCCTGGTGGGGGAGCAGGGCCCGGATGCTATAAGAAAACACAAACCATTTCATCTCAGAGTAGGTTTGGATCCAATCTCTTTATTGTCAAGGTCCCTTCCCTATACCACCCCCCAAACTTATAGAAAAAAACCCAAGCCTGGGAGTATCCTGGGGAGAGAAAACAGTGTGGGGAAGTCCTGTGCTCTGTCCTTTGGCTGGACAGTGCAGACAGGGAGGGAGCACAGGACTAGGGTAGGCTGGTAACTCCATCTGCAGAGAATGTGGCACTGGCTGGGATGCATGGGGGAGGAGTGCCTGCTGCCAGTTTTCCTGTAGTACCCACTATGGGTCCAGAACCCAGGGTGGGTGCCTGGCTTGAGGCCTGAGACAGTGATGCCTTTCTCCTGCTGGTGGCCATTGCTCCTGTCAGACTGAGAAAAGAGATTAAAAAAAAAAAAAGACAGACTAAAACGGAGTAAAAGGAACCCTGAAATGTCTGTTCACCACAGGAGTAGGGAAGAAAAGATGAATGGTGTATGTAAAAAGGACACACCGTGCAGGTGTATGGATCTTTAATTTTCTGGCTATGCAGCTGCATGCAAACCTCATCTCTACCCTAAACTTCCATTTCCTCACCTGAGTCGTGATACCTAGTTTATAAACTAGCTCTGCAAAGTAAAACAAATTACAAAATTCCAAACAGAAAATCTATACATGAGTACTTTCCTAAACTTTATAGAATTTTCTATGCTCAACTGTTCTGTATTTGACTGGTGGAGCATCTTATAGCATAAAGGTATCATTAATCCAGACAACTCCCTGGAATCACTGGTATTTGAGATCACTGTCCAAGTCTATCCTACTATGAACACGGTTCTAAGGGAATGGGTCAGACAATAGACAGAGAAAAATGTGACCTGGCTCTCCTCTAAAGTAGAGGAGAGCAGAGTGGTGGCCAATAGCCAGAAAGTGGGCTTTGAAGCTATACAATGATGGATTCAAACCTAAGCTCCACCAACTAGTGCCTTGGGATCTTATAAGGTTTGTGCCATCTTCTGGCACTGTTCACTATGTACTTCTATATTGGGCACAATGCCAGCCTTGCAGTGTTGAAGTTAGATAAAGTAGGGGAAGTTCCTCCTATCCTCAAGGTATTTCCTCCCCATATCAGGATCAAGTCCAATTCCCTAAGCCCAGTACAGAAAACACTTCATAACTCCAGCCTCTGATGATGACTAGTGCTCTCTCCCTACACTGCTGCACTGGACCACAACACACAGCTTGCCTTACTATAAGGACGGTCTCAGAGCTGTGCCTCCACTAAGAGTTTTCTTGGTGGGGATACTTCTTCAATCAGAGTAGAATCAGCTATGTATCATTTCTTCTTCCCTCTGGGTTTCCTTCTGTTTTCCTGCTCACACTAGGTAGCAATAGTTTGCGTCCTACCAATGGATTAGGAACTCAAAGGTAATGACATTGCTCAGATGTGTTGAGGAAACCCTTTCTGGGTAGTCCTGGAGAAGTACAGCATCTATAGTATCTGCTGCCTTCATCACAGAGTTGGCTGGCTGGATATCTAGGGGCCTTCATCCTTGGACACAGTAGTAACCTACAACACCTGCTTCAGGAAAAAGGAACACTGTCCATTGTTATCCTCCCTGAACCCCACAGAACCCCCATACCTGTTTACTGCAAGGCCCCATCCTCTGCATCTGTGTCCTGGTTGTGCTCCTGAGAGGGAAAAGGCAAGCAGAAACCATACATCACTCACTGCAAGCTCTGAGTTCTGCCCTCAGCCATCTGTTCACAAAGTTCCTGGGGCCTAGGGCCCATTTGAAGGCACAGCAGAGAGGGAGGGAAATCCAAAGGCAATGACTATGAAACCAATCAATGAGGCTGATCTATGATTCCAAGTGGGTGGTCTGCGGGCCCCACAGGAAAGAAAAGGGACCAGAGGGGAAATGTGTTTATAAGAGTAGTTGGGGGGTGGGGAGAATTTGGCCTAGTGGTAGAGTGGTTGCCTAGCATGCCCAAAGACCTGTGTTCAACTCTTGGTACCACATACACAGAGAAAGCTGGAATTGGGGCCAGGAGTTTGGCCTAGTGGTAGAGTGCTTGCCTAGCATGCATGAAAGACCCAGGTTCGATTCCTTGGTATCACATAGAAAAAAGCTGGAAGTGGTACTGAGGCTCAAGTGGTAGAGCTCTAGCCTTGAGAAAGTCCAAGGACAGTGCTCAGGCCCTGAGCTCAAGCCCAGGACTGGCAAAAGAGAAAAAAGAAAAAAAAAAAAAAAAGAAAGAAAGAAAGAAAGAAAGAAAAGGAAAGAAAAAAAAAAAAAAAGCTGCAACTGGTGCTGTGGCTTAAGTGGTAGAGCTCTAGCCTTGAGAAAGCCCAAAGGACAGTGTTCAGGCCCCTGAGCTTAAGCCCCGGGAGTGGCAAAAAAGAGATGGTTACATTCTGTACATGGAAAAGACCTTGGACTAGAGTAGGCTAAAAACCTTGACTGGTAGACTCCCCATCTTTGGGGGTATCTAAGAGAATAAGATGAAATATCAAGCTAGGGTCAAGAAAGACCAGTTAGTCATGAGGAAAACCTACTATCAAAAGACACAAGTCCAGGCCGGGAGTTTGGCCTAGTGGTTAAAATGCTTGCCTACCATGCATGAAGACCCGGGTTCGATTCCTTGGTACCACATACATAGAAAAAAGCCGGAAGTGGTGCTGAGCCTCAAGTGGTAGAGCTCTAGCCTTGAGAAAGTCCAAGGACATTGCTCAGGCCCTGAGCTCAAGCCCAGGACTGGCAAAAAAAAAAAAAAAAAGACACAAGTCCATTTGTCTTCAGGCTGGAGCCTAATAGTAGCTAGAAGAAGAAGCTCAAGCCAGGTTGGGCCCTATTAGCTCTAAGGGCCTAAGCAAACTACTTGACCCCATCCCCCAATCCTAGCCGTGGTTTCCCCCACAGGAAGGGGTTCATCCCTTTATTAAACAGCCTGCTTAAAGCTTGAACAGCAATGGCTTTCAGAGAAACCTCATGTGGAATAGAAATCTACCACCATATAGGTTCTCAGGCAACCGTACTACTCTCTAGAATGCTGCAGTCTGTGGGCTATCCCCACCCCAAACCCAGTTCTCCCCTTCTCCCATCCACATAAAGAACAGAGCCCAAAACAGGTTTCAAAGTCTCCAGTCCCCAGTGGAACTTCTGATTGGTGGCTGAAATAAGCAACTACTTATTGCTCATGCTTCCCTCTCTTCACAGGACTAGAACCTATGGGAAGGAGGAAAAAAAAGAACTCAAGAGGAGTAAAGCAGCTCACAGGTTCTCTTCCATCCTGTGACCCTCCTGATGCTAAGAATACAAAGTCCATCCTGGCCCTTTTCTGTAATGCCCTTGTCCAGTCCCTCACCTGTTCTTCCTCGCTATGTGTCAGCAGCCCTTCCTCGTCGCCATCATCTCGAGTCTGGGCTTCTCCCTGAGGCGCATCTGCCTCAGAAACTGCATCCTCTTGTGGGGCTGGTGGCCGGGTGCTGCTGCTACTGTTACCAGTGCCACCAGCACCGCTGCTGCTGCTGCTGCTGTCAATCTTCTTCTTGCCATCTTGAGGGGTGGGGGTAAAGAACAACAACTAAAATTCAACTGAGTAGCTGTAAATTAGTACCTCAGCAGAAGCTGACCTCAGCACAGTGGGTAAGATGCACTGGGATTTGCAGAACTCAGATTGAGATCTTCCCAGCACCCAGTCCCCAGAATCCCCATCCTTGGCTGTCAAAGGCTGACCTGGGTTGGCCCTTTGCTCCTCAGCAATCTGCTCCAAGCGACCCAACAAGGCATCAATGTTGGACTTGATCTGTGTCAGCTCTGTCTTGATTGTCTGCAGCTCACTGCTCTTTACTGAAAGTGGAGAGGGAACATGGTTGTTACCTTGAGGTATGACCCTAACAAAACCCCATTCTGCAAAATAGGAACAGGGTTCCTTTTTTTGGCTCTTTTCCTGGCTAAGGAAAAGATCTCTTCTTGAAACTATTGGAGATCAGCCCATTCTTCTGAACCCGGCTCCTTCCACGAGACATCTCAATACAAAAGGGACTGGGGATGAACAGGAATACATGTCAGTGGTATGGTCATGTGTGCCTATGTGCACTCAGGATAAGATCTATTCTTAAAGGTATGAGAGGGTCTTTTACAATCATTTCCACATAGCCGACTGTAGTATATGACTACTGGAATGCTTTTGGAACAAAGGACCTGTGTATACCTGTCTTTATCCTTACCAGAGGAAAAATGGGAAAAATGGTGCCTCTTCATTGTGTTTATTATCTGTGTCACATTAGGGTCTGTGTCTAAACAAAGGCCCTTCTAAAATGGGAGATTTTTCTTCTTGAAAATTTGTAGAATACTCACTTGGTTGTATCAAGAGTAGAACTGTAAGAAATTTATCTTTTCCAAAGTAAAAAAAAATGTGATTCCCTTAATTTTGCATCTAGGAAGATGCTGTTACTTACACTTGATCTTCACTGAGCCAGTATTAATGGCTGTGGAGCGGCCAAAGAGCTTGACAGGTATGGTAGTTTTGACACGACGGACTAAAGGGACTGTGACCCGGGGTCGCTTCACAGGGACTGCCCTGGGTACTGGCACGGGAGATAAGCGACCGCGGTAGTCAAAGAGCCTGTGAGGACAAAAGGGCCAGAGGCTGCAGCATGGCCTGTAGCCACCAGAGGTCACTGCAGCTCTAGCCATACACGTGAGGTGATGAGCTGTGTGACAGTAACAGTCTACCCCAATAAGCCCAGAGTACAAAGGAAGAGCTGCACAAATCCAGGATGGGAACAATCTCTAAGCTTCTCCGAATCTGTTTTCCTACCTGCTTAATGAGGATGACTATACAATTCAATGTCTGCCCAAGTCTGTTACAAGTGAGAAGTCTGTTAGTAGTTAGAAGGTGTGACAAGTGAAAAAAACAGGATACTGACCCTCAACTCAGGGACACATGGCTTCAGAGATATGAAAAGTTCAACTGTAAGCCTTTTTCTTTCAGGTCTCCTTAATATCTGTCTTGTTTCACTTCAGAGGTGGAGGCCAGGGGTTCAGCAGCGTATCGGTCAGATAACAGGGCCTCCAGACTCTGTGCTATCCCCCCCCAACCCCATCATCTGGCCCTCTTCAGAAAGCCTTTTCCTAATGACAGCAACACCATACAGGCCTCTCTTACTATATCCACTGCTACCATCATTGTGCAAAGAACTGCAGCAGTGGTCTGAAGTACACTTTGTACTCCCCTACCCCCCACCCCCCCAGGCCTTGGACTTTCTCCAGGCTGGAGTTCTACCACTTGAGCCACAGAGCCACTTCTGGCTTTTTCTATGTATATGGTACTGAGGAATCGAACCCCAATGTTTGTGCATGCGAGGCAAGCACTCTACCACTAGGCTGAACTTCCAGTCCCACTTGGTCCCATTTTTATGCTGGCAGTCATCACTAGACAATTCAGTGTTCACTGCTTAGCTCTTAGTTCACTGCTCCTGTTCAGGGAATTTTTGCCCTAGGGTGGTGATGGCTGGAATTGGAGTCTAGGAATCCTGGACCTTTCATTTCTACTTAAAGGAGAGAGCTCTAGTCTTGGGCTCCTCATTTTCTAGAGGAGCCCTGAAAGATCAGTTGGAATGGATTTGTTTCAAGTCACAATGAATTCAGTGATAGATTTGGAACTAGCACTAAGTCTTCTAACTCCCAGACTAAGACACTTCTCACCACATTATGTTTCCTAATAGCCAGCCCCCAGGAGGAAAAACTAAAACTCAAGAGATTCTGTTCTTCCTGTGCTACCTGGAGTTAGCAAGCTGGGTAAGAGAAGCAGGGAGGAGTCTGGGCCAGTCTTCACCATGATTTCTAGTCAATATGGCTAGTAATATTGGAGTGGGAGCTCACAGTTTCATGGCTGGGATCTGCATAGGTTTGGTATCAGTATAGAAGATGGAACACAGCCCATCAAGTCTCATTCAGGTTTTCAATGGCTGCTCAGAATGAGCTCTGACATTTTTCTGGTTAACTAGGAACCTCATAGAATCAAGGAGAATGACAAGTACAAGAATGAAAAGCAGGCCGGGAGTTTGGCCTAGTGGTTAGAGTGCTTGCCTAGCATGCATGAAGACCTGGGTTCGATTCCTCGGTACCACATACATAGAAAAAAGCCAGAAGTGGTGCTCAGGCTCAAGTGGTAGAGCTCTAGCCTTGAAAAAGTCCAAGGACAGTGCTCAGGCCCTGAGCTCAAGCCTAGGACTGGCAAAAAAAAAAAAAAAAAAAAAAAAAAAAAGAATGAAAAGCAAAAGTCTGAAAGGCTCAAACTGCAATTGGCTCTGTGCTCTGTCTTGTATTCCAACTGGCTATGAAGTCCACTGGCTGTCTCACTATTGGCTAGTACAAGTCTCACTACAGGTCTAGAAGGAGTAAGGAGAGACAGTGTGTAGTGTGATGGTAGGATCTCTGGCCTGGGGACCTGCAGAATGGGACAGCTGATTTGTGGAGCAACCTTGAACCATGCTTGTGGGATCCCTTTCACAAATGGAAGACTGAGTAGGCTTCACCAGCAACCCTTTATATTCCTTCCGGCTTGCTATTTCATGCCTGGGCACAACCCTCTCCTGCTCACTTATTGTAGAAGTCATCCTAGTATAAGCATAGTCAAAGCTGTAACCATTGGGGAACCAAAAGGGCTTAGGGATACACAGCCCACTCTCTATAGATCCCCAAGTTCTAGGATCAGCACACTGTCACTGCCAGTGTTTACTCTATGGAAAAAAGGGCTATGCTCATGTACATAAGACAACAGAGTGCCCCACCTGTAAATGGCAGATGCTGCTCTCTTTAGCCCCTTAGGTCTGTTGGGCTTGGGCTCTCCAGCCATGTTGATATCTGCGTAGGGGGAGGAGGCAGAGTTGTAATTCTGGCATAAAAGCATTATGACTAAACATATCACTGTCATTCATGTACCCACATAGTAATTCATGTGCTTAGATTATGTACATGTACTGAGGCAGCTCATACATCACATACATACCCAGACATCACACATCGATATGCTTATATAGAGACATACACCATGTGCATCATATACATATGTACTCAAGTATATTTATCAAGAATAGAGAAATATATACACACCTTACATATCCAAGTAAGAAAGTTTAAGTCACACAGATAACATTTATGCTCAAGTATATTCAGACTTGGCCGAGTACACATAATATACAGTTATGTACAGCTGAGTATACATAAAATATATAACTGTCCACAGGCAAAGAAGTGTACACACAATCTTATGGACATTCTATCAAACTTGTATGCTTAGAACAATATTTAACATATACCTCAATAAATATTTGTTAAATATATGCACACCGGTATACACACTCAAGTATACTCACACACACACACACACACACCTATCTATACAAAGGTATAAGTCCACATATTCAATCACATCTATATACTTTGTATCAAAAAATATATATTTTCCTTCTCAAACACAAAAATACTCAGAATAGAATGTGTATAAACACACTACACACATGCACACTGTGGATGTGTATACCACCGAAGCCAAGGTGACCTGTTCTGCTTTGTCCTTGTATTCCCAACTTCTTCTTCCTTGTGGTCAGAAAAAGCTCTTAACTTGAGCCATCTGTAGACCACAGTAATAGACTATACAGTCCACGGTTACCTTTCTATGTAAGGAATTTACCTTTTTTTTTTTTTTTTTTTTAAGTTGGCTTGAACTCTGGGCCTGAGTGCTGTCCCTGAGCTCCTCAGCTCAAGGCTAGCACTCTACCACTTGAGCCACAGCGCCACTTCTGGCTTTCTGGTGGTTAATTGGAGATAAGACATTCATAGACCTTCATGCAGCTGGCTTTGAACTGTGATCCTCAGATCTTAAGTCTTTTAATATAGCTAGGATTATAGGTGTGAGCCACCAGTGCCTGGTTTGGGAATTTACATTTAACTGAACCTTAAAGCTTGCTATTAAGAAGCACTGAGAGCTGGGCGTTTGGCCTAGTGGTAGGGTGCTTGCCTAGCATGCACAAAGACCCAGGTTCGATTCCTCAATACCACATACATAGAAAAGCCAGACATCATACTGTGGCTCAAGTGGTAGATTGCTAGCCTTAATGAAAAAGCCCAAGAACAGTGTTCAAAGCCCTGGGTTCAAGCCCCAGGACTGGCCAAAAAAAAAAAAAAAGAGAAGCACTGAGAAAACAGACAGGACAGAAAAATTTGCAGAGGATTCTGTTAACTCTCTCCTATAGGCATTTTCATAACTACATACTTTATAACATAACTTGTATCTATCTGTTCAAATTATAAAATCTGTGAGCTTTGAAAGTGGTTGTGGGAACTAAAAGGGAAATGGATTGTGAAGAACCAGATAATTAACAGCAGGCTACTCTACAGGATACTCAGCTATTCCTGTGGAGAGGTTTAACTTACCAAGGGTCTGTCCAGCCAGCACTCGTCCATTCTCTCCTAGCACAGCTGCTCGAGCATGGCGCTCATTGGCATACTGGACAAAGGCATATCCCTTGTGCACAGAACAGCCAGCCACACGGCCATACTTGGAGAAGATAGTCTCCACATCTGACTTCTTCACCACAGCTGTGTTGAGGTTTCCAATGAAGACTCGGGAGTTGATGGACTTGGGGTCATTCTTATTGGTTACATTGCTTGTCTGGATCTTCAAAGACATGGTGACTACCTGAAGAGAGCGTCACAGTGAGTTTGAGTACTGGTCTGGAATCAGGGGTTGCTCATAATGCCTACCCTTATTAAACTGGATTAATGCTCCTTGCCTTTTTATATACTCCTAGCCCTGTAATATCTAACCTTCCTGGTTTCTGCATCTGACCTCTTGTATCACAGAAAGTTACCACTTATTTCATGCAGGGTACTTTATATTATGTTTCCTCAGTTGGTACACATGTAAGCAGATAAGGATTCACATAACAATATATTGCAGATAGAAAGACTCGTGTTCAGAGCAGTCACAATACTTGATTGAGTCCAATTCTTTTAAGCCTGTACATTAATATTCGTGTCAAATGTTACATCATTTAGAATCTAAACATTATCCATGGCTTTTCTTTCTATTCCCTCAATGTAGACCAACAAGCTATTCTAGAAAAATAGCAAAGAAGCCTCATTGTAATTACAAATAAATACATATTACAGAAACTAATCTGATCTAGATGTGGACCTAAAGTAGCCTACTACTATTGGGTTAAAGCCAATTTAAATACTATAGTAAGATGATTTATTTATCTGAAAATAACTTCTAAAAATCTCCCACTTTTATACTTAATCATTCAAACTTTGTTTCATTTTGCTTGAGGATAAATTTGCAAGTACTTTGTTTTCTATATTCTGGGTATGTCTTCTATCCCAACCTTTCCTCTTTTCTAAAGAGGTTATACTTAGGTATAGGTTCCAGGGAGAAGCAGCAGCTCAATGTCAATAGAAAAGGCCCACATTTAATCCCTGGCATTTGTAGGTACTGTATGTATCTTCTGCTCATTGGTATGGGCTGGTACAACTACAATCTCAACCTCTCAGGCCATTTCAGAAGGTACCACATATATAAAAACTTTCACCAGCCGGGTGCCAGTGGCTCACCCCTGTAATTCTAGCTACTCAGAAGGCCAAGATCATGGTTCAAAGCCAGCCCCGGCAAGAAAGTCCATGAGACTCTTATCTCCAATTAACTGTCAGAAAACGAAGTGGCACTGTGGCTCAAGTAGTAGTATGCTAACCTTCAGATGAAGAGCTCAGGCACAGTGCCTAGGCCCAGAGTTCAAGCCCCACGACCAGCCTCCCCCAAAAAACTCTCACCAGCAGGACAGACTTATTTACCTAATTCTTTGAGAGCAAAGAGGGTTTCTTTCCAGATAACTGGATAAGAAAGCTAAAGTAAAAGAAAAGATTTCATATGTCTCTTAAATATTTCTATCTTACAAGTTGGCATTCTCTCTCCAGCTGGTGGCACTATTTACAAGGAAGTCATAGAGTGGACCAGGAAACAAGGGAAAAGGAATACATCCACTGAAGCCAAAGACCAAGGGGATGTCATCACTGTTAATGAACTGACCTGGAATTGACCCGGAAGGGATAAACTCTTATGACTTAGCTTGTCTTTACAGGCAGTCATCAATAGGTATAAAACAGAGAAGGACACCAATTACCCATTAAAACACACATGATTTCATTTCTCATAGTTCTGATAATCCCTTTTCTACTTGGATCAAGCCATTCAAAGAGCTAATTCCTTGTCCATCCATGAGTATACAAGAAGGTTATGAGGCTCCTGTGTGATATCAAGATCACCAAGGAAATAGTTGTGATTTAGCTGGAGAAGGCCAACCAGGACTTCAACGTGACTGAGACAAAAAAAGAGAAGGGATAATGATTCAGATAGACCAGACCTACTGCTAACTGCTGACTGTGCCATTAACCTGGTAGGGGTAGGACAGTTCTGGATCCCTCAAACCTCTGCCAGGAACCTGTAACATCATTGAGTGGGAAGTATTTGAAAAGCACCTGTGCTTGGTACTGCTTCCTTGGCGAGTATATGCAGTCTTTCAGGTTTGGCACTAGTCAATCTTTCCTAATCATCTGAGGTGTGGGACAATGTACATAAAAACTTGTAAGCCCTTTGCTATTCTAATAATACTGACATTTGTGGACCATTCTAGATTAGGGCCAAGTTCAGGCGAGAGTATATTCTGTATGATGCCAAGAGGAGCCATGTCACATGCAGGACTATTTTCTGCATTTAGTCAAGGAAATCTGCACACTGTCAATCTAATTGCTTGGCTTTCTTCAGAAAAGGTCCCTAGGGTAATCTAAGAAGACAGCTAAGTGCCAGTGGCTCATGTCTGTAATCCTAGTTACTCAGGAGCTTGAGATCTGAGGATCATAGTTCAAAGCCAGCCTGGTTAGAAAAGTCCAAGAGATTCCAATTAACCACCAGAAACCAGAAGTAGAGTGGCTCAAAGTGGTATAATGCTAGCCTTGAGCTCAAGGACAACACCCAAGCCCAAAGTTAAAGCCCCAAGATTGACAAAAACAAAGCAAACAAACAAAACAAAACAAAACAAAAGAAAAAAACTGGACAGTAGGGCTTTCTAAGGTGATTAAGTAATGAAGACAAAATCCTCATAAACCGTTTTAGTACCTTTATAAAACAGACTCTAGGGAACTAACGTAACTTTTTACCCTATGAGAATAGTGCAAAAAGACAACTGTCCCTAAGTCCATAGCCAGGCCTTCACCAGACACTGAATTTGCGGATGCCTTGATTTGAACTTCTCAGCCTCCAGAACTTTGAGATATAGATTTGTTTATAAACCACTTTTTTGTTCCCAAGAACAGAATAAAAGTGAGGCAGGATAGGTGAGGAGACAGGAATATAAAAAAATAGTATTAAAAATATCAGACTCAGGATGTAAACTGAAAAACCAGACCTTAAGCAAGTTCCCTTCCCATCAACCGCTCCCTTTTAGATAGTAGCACACAAGGGCTGAGATATAGAGTCTATCAGAATCTGCCTTCTCCTTGAAATGTTTAAACTGCAACTCAGCTTTACTCCAGAGGTGAGATGAAGAGGCTAGCTCAAAGAAAAATCTTGCAAGATCCCATCTCAACTAGCAAAAAGCTGGATATGGTACATTCCTGTCAAACTAGTCACATGGAAAGCTGAAAAATAAGGATCAAAGTCCCCATCAGCCTGGTTAAAAAGCAAGATACTCTTTATAAAACTAACAAAAGCAAAAAAGGAGTAAGAACTTGACTCAAGTGGTGCAATACTTGCTTGCCTGGCAAGGGTTAAGTCCTTGAGAGTTCAATATTCGAATGGGCAGAGACAGAAAAATTAGAAATCACATTGGGCAAAGAGAAGTCCGGAAAGTACCTGGTTCCTGTGTTTTGGGTGGACCTTGATAATACCTTGATATTTTTGAATAAATAACATCCATCTTGACCTCTCAGAACCATTAGATGCCAGATAACATGACCACATGTAAAGACTGCAGATAAAAACCACGATTTTGCAACTTTTACTACTCTTACTTCCTGTACATGAAAGAGAGGAAATATCCTCCCCTCCCAACCTTTTCCTGTTACACTAAAATCCTTAGTAAAGCTTCCACCTAATGAGTTTGTATAAGACTTCCTGAAATTCTTCCCATATTGAATCTCAAGTTCCTGTGACTGAATAGAAACTAGGAAGTTGAGAACATTTTCACAGCCCTCATCTGGTGACTGAAGGACTATGACAATATTCTGTATTTTGATATTGCTAGTCTCATTTGATGAGGATCAGCGTTGACTTACTTAAGGTCAACTGACTAGTGAGAGAAGCAGCTCAGGGGCTTGTTTCACATTCTACATACCACCATTCCCATAGTTATCCTAAGCCTCTGAGCGTGCTAGGTCACCCCTCTTGGCTTCTAATCCTGCCTCTTAAAGATTAAACCCAGTCTTAAACACTTCCCATACCTGACCCATTTCTCATGCAAAGATGATTTTCCCCACGCCCTCTGGTCATAGGATTTGAACTCTGGGCCTGGGTGCTGTCCCTGAGCTCTTCAACTCAAGGCTACTGCCCTACCCTAGAGCCACAGCGCCACTTCCAGTTTTCTGGTGGCTAACTGGAGATAAGAGTTCCTCTGACTTTAATGCCAGGGCTGTCTTTGAACAGTGATCCTCAGATCTCAGTCTCCTGAGTAGTAGCTAGGATAACAGGTGTGAACCACTGCATCCAGCTGCAAAGATGATCTTAAAGGTAGTGATGCTGGTCCAGATCTTGGTGTCCCCAATGCTGTTTAGAATGTTCAGGCCAGGCTGGGAGTTTGGCCTAGTGGTAGAGCACTTGCCTAGCATGCACGAAGACTCAGGTTCAATTCCTTGGTACCACATACAAAGAAAAAGCCAGAAGTGGTGCTGTGGCTCAAGTGGTAGGATGATAGCCTTGAGAAAGACCAAGGACAGTACTTAGGCCCTGAGTTCATGCCCCAGGACTAGCCAAAAGAAAAAAAAAAGTTCAGGCCAGTCCTTATAAAATCCACTGGCTTTATTCTCTTCATGGAGATGATCGCAATCCTGTGTGCCAGCCCACCAGGCTTAGGTAACTCTGAGGACATCTGGATGGTTTAGAAGAAAATGGCTATCAGTGATAGGGAAACTAATTCTGGAGAACCCAAGCCAATTATTTATAGGTCATGTCCATACCCTTTCCTTGGTTCAGAAAATCTTGGTTACCAGACAGCCAGGGATGACAGAACATCTATTAATCTCATTAAACTCACCAGGCCCATTTCATCAGCACTGCCCTAATGATCATTACTGGCCAGACTAATTTCCCCCTAAAGTGCTCCAATGGCTCCTGACCATTTCCACTCCTACAAGCAACTTCAACTCCCAGAATTACTATTGTTCAATTTTTAAAATTTACTATTTCCTAAATAACAAAGGCAAAATGTACACAAACTAACAGAAATAGCACAGGTCTAGATCCTGAGAGGACTAACTTCCAAATCAGGACACTTCAATGTAAGAGCCACCATCTTAGTCATTTCTCTTAACCTTGCTTGTCCTAGGAATCTCAAACGAAAAACAGGAACTCGTAGAATTGGAGACAATATAAAACATATTTTAAAAGAAAATGGATTGTTATGGCTTAGACATACAATGCCCTGAAGGCTTGATTCCCAGAAAGTTGGCCTTACTGGTACTAAGTAGCAATTGATCACCAAGATGCTAAACCTCATCAGTGTACTAATTCACTGAGGAGTACTTAGCTAAATGGGTAAGACCTGGTTAGAAGAAACAGTCACTGGGGCATGTGTATGAAGGGTGCAAGATATCTTGTGCCTGGTCCCTTACTGAATCCTTTGTTTCTGGCCACCATATGAGCAGTGTTGGCCCACCAATTCTCCATTGTAACTTTCTTTTTACCAGTGGAGCCAGACGAATACCAACAGATTCAAAAACAATGAAGCCAGATGACCATATGTTAAAACCATGAGTCAAAATAAATCCTTTCCCTCTTAAGTTGACTTACTCGGATATAATGTCATAATGACAAAAACACACCAGATAACCCAATTGCCTTAAGAAAGCAAATGAATCCAACCTGGCATTTTAGGTCAACTATATTCCAGTCAAAATGTGCACCACTTCACCTGAGATGAGGAAAGTCAGGGTAGGGAGGCTATGCATGCTCACTCTCTTATTCTGGTACTAAGTACCTAGGAACTTCAAAATGGTGCTTCTTTCCCCTGACTGTCAAACTACTATGTATAGGTCTGGTACATTAAAAAGTTCCAGGCTTTGCTCAATCACTTTCCCTTCTCAATTGTGCCATGAGGATCTAGTTCCAAAGTAAAACATTGTCATCATTATATGGTAAGCCTTGAAAGATCAGTCTCATTTCCCCACAGTATGGTCTGAGTATGTATCTTGATATCCTGCTTCCCTGTACTTTATACACTAACTCTATCCTTGACAGGCTTTAGGCTAAGGCTTAGCCTCTGACAGAAGTACCCCTTCACAGATATGGGGAAAAGTAACAGAAGGGTGGAAGATAATCATCTTAGGCCTGTTAAAAAAGTTAAGAACTTAAAAACGGTTATTACTAATCTAACTAGGCACCAGTGGCTCATGCCTATAATTCTTGCTACTCAGGAGCCTGGGATCCAAGGATTGCAATTCAAAGTCAGCCAGGGCAGAAAAGTTCATGACACTCTTAAATGTAGAGTGTTAGCTTTAAGCAGAAAAGCTCAAGGACAGTGCCCTGGCCCTAAGTTCAAGTATGCACGTTCATACGTGGCACGCACGCGCACACACACACACACACACACACGCACTCACACGCACACACTTCTAATCTTATTTTTACCAAAGCAATCCATCTATCCATCTAATCATAACTATAAAAATTCAAATTCTAAGCTAACTATGGATCAAGAATTAATTAACAAATTGACCACGTATTCATCCACCAATTGGGTCCAGCAGGGACCACCTATATTGTCCACAAAGCACTGGGAAGAAACCTAAGCAAAGCAATATGGGAGATCAGAGAAGGAATAAGAGAACAATAGAAAAGTCTACTAAAAAGAAAAGTGTTTAAGATGAATTACCACTGACAAAGGAAGAGGCTACAGTAGGCAGGATGAACTGTAGAGACAGTATATAAAATGTGCCTTCTTTCTTTTACCTCTAACATTCCACCCCCCTTTCTATAGCAAGTGTATACAGGGCTAGAAAAAAAAATGTTTTAAGTAGAATATCTCCTATTCCTTGATAGATACATACTTAAGTTTTGAAGGAGCACACAGTCTAACATGCAGCTACTTTCACAGGCACTTGCTGGAAGCTTTATAGGCATTTTCTCAGTTTGTGATCAGAATTATGAGAGACAAGTACTATCACTTTCACTCTACAGGTGAAAAAACTAGCTCAGAGAAGCTTAATGTTTTATCCTCAGTAACATTAACTGGCATGATTGGAAGATCCTGTTTCTCTTGATTTCAACACTTGCACTTTTCCTATTCCTGAGATTATTCCCATTAAGCCCTCATTCACAAGAAAAAAATGCTATTGGTTTTTGCTGCTTATGTGCCACATGACCGATATGACAAAAGACCCTTTCAGGGTTAAACAGGTATTTACTATGTGCCAAAAACCCACCTTAAACTTCTTACATATATGTTGTAACCATTTCACAGATGAGGAATTTAAGGCTTAGTAGTTAGTCCTATTCAACCCAAGTAATGGCAGAACTGGGGCAAATCGGTAAGAGACAGTCGGTCCTTTTAATCTTGGTACAGTGCTGAGTATTCGTGGAACCTGCTTGTCAGCTTCTTCCTCTGACTCAACATTTTCTGGTTCTTGTTAAGGGTGCCCACTCAAGTCTAAGAGCCATTCAACACTTGCTGTGATCCTAGGGGATGGCCCCCTCCCCCTTCTCATGCCTTAAGGGGCTTGCTTCTCACAGCCATAGTATGGCAAGATTAGTCACTGCTTGCTGCTGGTTGATTATAGCTATTCTTTTCTGTAAGTGAAGTTTAAAAGTCATCAAAGGGTTTGTCAGCTGTGACTTATAAGCCTCTCTCCTGCAGGGAAGTCAGGCAGTGACAAATGCCCTTCTCTTTCTACTATCCATTATAAGGCGGAAGGTGCTATGTTCCAATTACTGGAGACCCCAATGCAGCTTGGAAAACCCTGCTCCAAGCTGTAGCCATTACTCAGGCCTGGCAGTGCTGCCAGGAGGGAGGGCTGCCCTAGGCCTCAGCCCCACTGTGTAGAAATGGAGTGTGTTTTCCTGACTTGGTGAGCTGGTTCCTTACACCCCTTAACTTGTGTTATCCCTAATAGTTTATCCTAAGCACATCTCACAGTGTATTTTTTACCATGTGGCTGTCTTGAAGCCCAGGATGAAGACTGCCTAAAACTGGCATGAGAAAATAAAGATGGTACTACCAGGTGGACTATGTGGGAAATATGGTGCTCTAGTTAGAGGTCAGAAGATAAAATATCTAAGATGTTTAGAATAAGAGTCTGAAAGGAACCTAGTACAATTAACAGCCTCAGCATTCAATACCCATTATATGAGAGACTGTCAAAGTAGATACTGTGAAACTGAAGATTAAAGAAATATAGGCCGGGCGTGGACACAGTGGCTCACACCTGTAATCCTAGCAACTCAGGAGGCTGAGATCTAAGGATTAAGGCTCAAAGCCAGCTCAGGCACAAAAGGACCTAACACTCTTATCTCCAATTAACCTCAAGAAAACGGGAAGTAGAGCTTGGCTCAAGGATAGGTCAGTAGCCTTGAGCTGAAGAGCTCAGGGAGGGACAGTGCCCAGGCTGAGTTCAAGCCCCATGACCCACAGAAAAAGAAGGAAGGAAGGAAGGAAGGAAGGGAGGGAGGGAGGGAGGGAGGGAGGGAGGGAGGGAGGGCGAGTGAGGGTAAATTAAGAAAATTTAAAAATCCAGAAAAGTTGCTTACTCAAGGTTATAAAATGAGTTAAGTCATAGATGGAATTAGAAAACAGATTTCTGGGCTGGGAGTTTGGCCTAGTGGTAGAGTGCTTGCCTATCATGTACAAAGACCTGGGTTTGATTCCTCGGTACCACATGCATAGAAAAAAAAAGTCAGAAATGTACTGAGGCTTAAATGGTAGAGTTATAGCCTTGAGAAAGTCCAAGAACAGTGCTCAGGCCATGAGCTCAAGCCCAGGACTGGCAAACAAACAAATAACAACACATACAAACAACAACAACCACACACACACACACACACACACACACACACACACAGATTTCTATCTCTAGTGATATAGAAAAAATAGTAACAAAAAAAGCCCTTTTGTGTGTCAGAATAAGAACATGGTTTAGACCCCCACGGGAATCCCCCTTACTACATATTTGACTGGCCAGTCCCATAAACACCCTCCAAAGTCTGAACAGATGAGGATGATTTAAGACTTTGGGGCTATGGTAAGGATTAAATACACAAATAGTGCTGAATGCTTAAGTACCCTAAATATTGTTTACCATTAAATGATCTCTGAAAATAACTCTTTGAGGAAGTATTATTGGTCCATTTTTTTTAACAGACAAAAAGACAAGGTCATTTCTACTTTATCATATTAAATAAACCAAAATGTCTCAAAAAGTTGGCGTGAAGGACTAGTCTGTTTTGTAAAATTCCAACCCATGATAAATAAGCATTTGTATATAATGAAATTCAAAATTATTACAAAAGTTTCTAAGGCTAGACACTAGTAGCCAGAAAAGTACATGAGATTCTTATCTCCAACTAACTTCCAAAAACATGGAGCTGTGCCTCAAGTGATGATAGAACACTAGCCTTGAGCAAAAGAGCACAGGGACAGTACCCACTCTGAGTTCAAGCCCTAGAACCAGCAAAAAATAAGTAAAAACTGTAACAATCTTCTACAGCCTGGACGCCAGAGAAGAAAGTATATTCCGAAGCCATTTCCCACTACACTACAAGATATAAAATCAGCCAAGAAGAGAAAGGGCAAGCTCTAAATAGTCTATTACTTCTAACTTTCAGTGTTATTGTCACAGAATGTCAACAACAGCCTTTCTATCCAGAAAGTTGAGAATAAGATGGACACCAGATTAATTTCTGAATAGTACACTATACATAAAAGGTGTGTCACTTACCCTAAGGAAAGAGAGAAGGGGAGAACATCAGAGATGACATCAAGAAGTTCTCATTTTGAGCTGAGGCATGGCTTAAATGGTAGATAGGCCTTGAATTCAAAGCCAGTACTAGAGGGAAGGATACATGGAGGGAGATTGGTTCCTATTTTATTCAGAGGGACAGATGAGAAATAGAATATTTAGGAAAAAAGAAACACAATAAGCAAAGGTACAGAACAAAGCTATACTTAGTGAATAATAATATACATTATGTTTTGGTCAGTCTAAGATATAAAAATACATGCTGCAAGAGATGATACAGAGATCCCAGGAACTGGGGATGTAACACTGTGATAGAACAGTTATCTAGCAAGCATAAGACCCTGAGTTTGATCCACAGCACTAATGAGCAAATACACAACACAAAGAACTTAAATTATAGATCAGGAGTATCTTGTAGATACTGAAGTATCTTATAGCCATTCTAGATTTCATGAGAGCCAATACCCATTCCTATGTCATATGATACATGGTATCATCAAGGTATCACACATAGAAACTCTACAGGTCTTCAGCCAACCAATTCA
Source organism: Megascapheus bottae (assembly GCF_031878675.1). Taxonomy (NCBI): domain Eukaryota; kingdom Metazoa; phylum Chordata; class Mammalia; order Rodentia; family Geomyidae; genus Megascapheus; species Megascapheus bottae. Next base: position 30,434,232 of record NC_143526.1, on the reverse strand, counting down.
GCCTCCCTGACTTGTGTTAAATTCTCTTTGTCTCCTGCATTAATCTCTTGTCAAGCAGTGTGGAACTTTTAGGGTATTGCTCATACCACTTAGCACACTGTTAGGTACATGACAAGAACTCCAATAAAGCTCATGAACCAATTAACCAGAGGTACTTCATGCAATAAGACATATACATATACATACTAATTCCTAACATAGTCCTTGCCAATCTCGGCAGCCACACAATCACTGCTTCTTTTGGAAGATACCTTGCCTCAGAAAGCTACCTTCCTTTTTCACTCATTCTTTCAAATTAAAAAAAAATACGCAAGTGTACAAAGGGTTATAAAGTATGTGATAATCAAAGAACTTATCAAGTAACCAGGAAAGAGTAATGAAGTATCTTGACAAATGGACAGTCAACAGATAAATGGAAACACACACACACGACCTTTTTCCCATAGTACACTGTACATTCCTCAAAATAAGGACTTACTCAGTCTTACTAACAGGTTCGGAATAAGCCCACTTCCCTCTCCATAAAAACAAGACCTGCGGCTGGGAGTTTGGCCTAGTGGTAGAGTGTTTGCCTAGCATGAATGAAGACCGGGTTCGATTCCTCGGTACCACATACATAGAAAAAAGCCGGAAATGGTGCTGAGGCTCAAGTGGTAGAGTTCTAGCCTTGAGAAAGTCCAAGGACAGTGCTCAGGCCCTGAGCTCAAGCCCAGGACTGGCAAAGAAAACCCAAAAAAACAAAAACAAGACCTGCAATCCTAGCTACTCAGGAGGTTGAGAACTGAAGATCATGATTCAATGCCAGCCCAGGCAAAGAAATCCTGAGGCTCTTATCTCCAATTAACCCCTAGAACTAGATAAAACTAGCTTCTTTATATATCTAGAAGGTTACTAAAACACAATAGGCTCCACCACATGACAAGGACAACTAATACCAAGGGCTGGAGAAAAATCTCATAGCACATTTCTACCCACTGAACTTCATGATGGTGATAGAATAGTAAAAATTTGGTAAATTCTCTTCAAATGCCTCTCAGAATCTTTCCCGTAAGTGCTAATGTCAGAATGGTCCTCACTGAGAACTATACTATGGGCCTTCTACATTCAAAGTGCTCCAAAATACAATCCAAACCTCTTAACAGCAAGAACAGAGCTCAGCTTTGCCAGCTAGAAGCTCCTTTCTCAGAAACCCAGCTAATAACATAACCCCTGCCCCTGATACTATTTGGAAACATTCAGTGGCCATAAAGTCTGTTGTTTCCTTATTTTCCTGCTTACTGAACAAACCCATCAAAACAGCAAGCATGGTACTCTAACAATGTTCTCTGATTAGAATTTGCAGAAATGTCTGTAATTTTAAAATCTGCTAGTTAGAAAAGGAAGAATGACAGAAGGAAAATAATGGTGAGGTTCAACAGGAAGTCAGGCACCCAGAGCTTTATACCTCTATAGCTCAGTTACTTGTTTCATCTAGAAAATTAAAGAATAATACTGAGATCAGTATTGTATGGATTCTTCCATAGAAGACTAGTGCTCAAAATATTAATGACAATTCCTTAGAAAAAGTCTCCAGGTCAACTAACAGGAGACTTGCATATTCTCCTTCCTATCACTTCTTTCAAACCACTTCTTCCAAGAGTCACATGCTCACTTAGCTCTGAAACATCAGCAATACATTAATGTAACTGACATTAATCTGACTTTTCTCAAATTATTAACTTCTCTTCTGAGAAACACACAACTTGAGAAAAATGTACTGGGAAACATTTGTAGGGCTCCTATCACCCCTGACTTACTAGTTAGTGCCTGGAGCACACATGCTTTCTTCCAATTCCAATCTAGTTCTCTTAACTTTATGAAGCACTTAAACCATAATCTAAGAGAAATTTACTATGTCTAGGGCACTTTACTGACTCACCTGAACTCCTAATACTTGTTTTGTATTGTGAGTTTTTTCTGTATTATCACATAGACAAATAACCCTAAATAGATGTCACCTCATATTATCAGAGGAAAACTGAAGCTCACTCTAAGAGGTTAAGTAAGTTGCCTAGGGTCATATAACTAGAAAGTGATGAGCACTGGATTCAAACCAACTACCATTCGCTTACCAAATCTTGGTTATGTTCGGGAACTACCACATGATTATCAAATAGTAACTAACCCTCCCTGGCCTTCTCTTCAATGTCAGGTAAAAATAGAAATCCTCGTATTGCTTTCCTTACAGAGTTGCTCTACAGCTCAAAAGCAGTTTAACAGACATGAAAGGACTCTGTTAGGTATTACAAGGTTCCAGGTTCCCAGTAGTCTCCACCACCACTGCCCCCCCCCCACAAAAAAATACTATTTCTTAAAGAAATTCCAGGTAAGACTTTGGATAAACAGGAAACATCAGTTACTCTTAATACTGATAATTCTTTAGGCTGTTTGGCAGAGTCATATTAGACAGTCAAACTGTTTCCTGAGTAGTCAGAAGTGAAACCAATAGTGGTAAGAGATCTAGAATCTGAGCAATCTACAATGAGAAGATGCCAGAATGGCTTGAGAGCCAGACTAGGGTTTTTGTTTGTCTTCTTTTGTTTTGATACTAGTCTTAGGGTTTGAATTAAGGGCCTGGGCATTGTCCCTGAGCTTTTTTGCTCAATGCTAGCATTCTACCACTTGAGCCATAGATCCATTTCCAGCTTTTTGTTAGTTAATTGGAGTAAGAGTCTCAGAGGCTTTCCTGCCCAGCCTAGCTTCAAACTGCAATCCTTACATCTCATCCTCCTAAGTAGCTAAGATTGAAGGCATAAACCACCTTGAAACATGCCCTGGACAACAAATTCAATGGGTTAATTTAAGAAAGCAAATCTCAACAGTCCCCTGCACACCATCAACAATTATTTAAACTTGCCAGGCCCCAGGAGCCCATGTCTCTACTCAGGAGGCTAAGATCTAAGAGACTCCAGTTCACTAGCAAAAAATCTGGACGTGAAGATATAGCTAAAGTGGTAAAACACCTGCTGTGAACGGAAAAGGCCAAGAAAAGGCACAAAGCTGAGTTCAAGCCCTAACACAAATGTAAAGGAAAGGGGGGTAGAAGTTTCAACTACACTGAATCAAAGTAATCTATATTCTATTTCATGTGAGGAGGCCTAGAGTTAGGTCCAGGTTCTAGCATGAACAACAATGACCCTGGTATACTTAACTTTCACCTCATCTGTAGAATACATTCTGTCTATTCCACATACTACCATAAGTGGCCAATGTGATAATGATTGAGACATCATCTATAAAGGACAAGAGCAAGATCAGCAGAAACTGACAGAAGATTGTGACACATGGCACTAAAAGTTCAGGGCACAGGATGGGCAAACTATACAATAAACTTTTTTCATCCCACCTCATACTCAAGCCAGCCCAGTTCTGCTTTTCACAAGGCAAAGAGACTCTACATTTCTAGAAGTGGAGGGGAGGAGTTAATTTGCCACTTAAGGAGGTAACAGAAAGGTCATCTGCTTTTCAAGAGTGTTCAGATCAACTGTTATACAAAATAATCCTAACTACTGTTAATCAAAAGCTATAAAAGCAAGCCAAGTGTGTGAAAATACACAACTGTAATTCAAGCCAGCAAAAAAGCAGAGTCAAGAGGGTTAAGAGTACAAGGCCATTAATATACTGAGAACCTGTCTCGAAGTCCTTTAAAATTTTCAATGAATGTGTTTTATAATTAACAAAATGCCACAACTCTCGTTACAAAAGTAGTTTTCCAAACAGCTTATAAGCTACACATGACAGTACATCACTTGACAGGTATCAAAGCCTAGAGAAAGTAAAGCCAGAGGGGCCAGAAATGTGGCCTAGTGGTAGAGTACTTGCCTAACATTCATAAAGACCTGGGTTCAATTCCTCAGTACCACCTATGTAGGAAAAAAAAAAGCCAGAAATGGTGCTGTGGCTCAAGTGGTAGAGTGCTAACCTTGAGAAAACCCCAAGGACAGTGCTCAGGCCCTGAGTTCAGGCCCCAGAACTGGCAAAACAAGAGAGGAGGGGAAGGGAAGAGGGAGAGAAAGGCCAGAACATACTGTTCAACTTCACTTCCTCCTGCAGAAGTGTAGGAACACTCCTTTATTGTAAGAGTTGCTTGCTACTGAGAGATGAGAATTACATACATCTTAAACATTTTCTTTCTTTTTTTTGCCGGTCCTGAGCACTGTCCTTGGGCTTTCTCAAGGCTAGAGCTCTGCCACTTGAGCCACAGCACCAGGTCTGGCTTTTTCTACATATGTGGCACTAGGGAATTGAACCCAGCACTAGGGAATTGAACCCAGGGCTTTGTGCATACTATGCAAGCACTCTACCAGTAGGCCAAACTCCCAGTCCCACATCTTAAATATTTTTGTATTCCAGTTTAACCTAGCAATCTTTTTGGGGGAGAGAGGAAAATACTGAAGTTTGAACTTTGACACTTGTCCAATTGCTTTGTAAGCACTCTACCACTTGAAGGTGCTCCCAGACTTCTGCTTTTGTTATTTTTAGAATAGGGTTTTGATTTTTGCTCCAAACTAGCCCATGATCCATCCTATTTATACTTTCTGCATAGCTGTGACCAGGCACTTATCACCACTCTCCCCTCCCTCCAGGCTAGGGTCCAAAACTTCAACCCAGGAACCTCCCAATTCCTGCCTCCAATGTAACTAGCATTACAAATGTAAGCTATTGCACCAGGCTTAGTATGACACCCTTAAAATGACAATGATTACTAACACTGATAGCAGAAACAAGTCTAGAATCCAATACCAGAGTTATAATCCAGTACCAGAGTACTGTAACTACAAAGAAAGTGTCCCCTGACTTTGTTACCTGGCATATTGTACATGTTCATTTGTTTATTTGAAACAGGAAAGGGAAGGGGAGAAAACAAGTTGAATGGGAGGGGGTGGGGGAAAGGAAATGGGGACAAAAATATAAGAAGGGGTATCAAGGTGTGAGAAATAATATATCTACTACCTTGCAAATGTAACTGTAACCCCTCTATATGCTACAAAAAGGAAAGAAAGTGCCCCAAACCTCATAGGTTTGATCTACCTAAACCTTTCATCTCTTCTTTAAATCCTCCATGCTAGTAAGATTCAACTCTATTCTTAGGGCTGGGGGAGAGAAGGGAAGAGAGAGGTCTTATACGAGAAGGCCAAGGTTTTAACTACTCAGCCTTAACATTCCATATGCCAAAAGTTGTTGAATGGGTCTAAAAATCCGAAGTTGGTACAAGTGAAATATTCCTGGCCTGGAAGTCAGGTGACCTGATTCTAATCACCACTATTATTAGTGCTGAGTGATCTTAAGCAAACCTTAGCAACTCATCCAAAATGAGTTGTCCCTTATGAATTATCTCAGATCTTTACAGTGGGAAGAGTAGCAGACTTCAATCCATTTTAAGTCCTAGGAGAGGTACTTCTCAAGACAGTTATATATATTTCAAAATTCAGGATGCCCAACACCCGTATCAGGAACCAGCCACATAGAACACTGCTGTCAACAGCCTCCCCCTATTTATTGGTTTAGTTAATTCTTCCTGAATATGAAGTGCCAAAAATAAATTGAAGGTGAGCAGCAGCGTATTTTAATGAACCCAGAGCCTAATGAATCTTTTTCTTCCTCTGTCAATTAGAATTTCAAAGCTAGGATCCCTATGGACCAATTTACTAGGAACAGAGAGAATCCTTTTGTTCATCAGCTGCTCTGCCTGAGTCACCTGCCCTATCCTGAGTTTCCGCTTATTCAGGTATGATGCTTGGTAGGATAGAGCCTGGCCTACAAGGCTTCTTTTTACTCAACATTCTTGGGCCTGAAATTGAGGCAGGAAAGGAGAGGTCCAGAGTGACAGGTGGGATTGGTAAGGGAAGAACAGCCTTGACTTGACTACCATCTTCTAGAGATATTGATGTATGAGCTAACAGCAACTGATCAACTTGCCAGAAGTTTCAGGTATTGTGTGGCAGGCGTTTACCTACAGTTATTTTGAATTCTCTATTCTGTGTCAATCATTCATCTGTCCCTGTAACAAAATATCTGAGAAAATCAACTAAGAGAACAAATTCATTTGGGAGGTCAAGAACCAAGTTCACAAGACATAAAGATGTTGCTATTTTTTACCCAGTTAGCCTCAAACCACAAACCTCAAATCTATCTCTCAAACAGCTGAGATTACAGGCTTGCACTGTTAAGCCCCTTCCTTATTTCAGCAATCTTTTTTCTTTTTCCATTAAATCCTGCCTTGTCTTTCTCCTGACTTCCACACGGAGTTAAAAAAAAAAAATCCAATGTATGTCTACAACAAAAAACTTAAATTGGGCCAGGCGCAGTGGCTCACCCCTGTAATCCTACCTATTCAGGAGGCCAAGATCTGAAGATTGTGGTTCAAAGCCATCCCGGGCAATATAAAGCGGTGAGATTCTTATCTCCAATTAATTGCTAGAAAATGGGACTTGGGACTATGGCTCAAGGGTAGGGTGGTATCCTTGAGCTGCAGAGCTCGGGGACAGCACCCTGGCTCAGAGTTCAAGCTCCATGACCCATCCACCACCAACCCCCCACCGCCAAAAAAACCCCCAAAAAACTTAAGTTGGGACCGGGAGTTTGGCGTAGTGTAGAGTGCTTGCCTGGCATGTATAAAGACCAGGGTTTAATTCCTTGATACCACATGCATTAAGAAAGCTGGAATCGGTGCTGTGGCTCAAGTGGTACAGTTCTATCTTTGAGAAAGCCCAATGACAGTGCTCAGGCCCTGAGTTCAAGAACCAGGACTGGCAAAAAAAAAAAAAAACTTTAGAAGTTGGTTGTTTTAGAGTTGGTTTTGGTTATAAAGCAACAGACTGGAAATTTTAGTTTTCACCTCTTTCCAGTTTTCTCCCAAATAACTTAATTCATTTTTATTTCCATCTTAATCTTTTTCTTTTCTTTTTTTTTGGTCGGTCTTGGGACTTGTACTCTGGTCCTGGGTGCTGTTCCTGAACTCTTCAGCTCAAGGATGGCAGTCTACCACTTTGAGCCACAGTACTATTTCCTTCCCTCATCTTCAATCCTCCTCACATGGTATCTTTGGTAAAGGGTCCTCCTCTTAGTTCATACGAATTAACTTACAGAAAATACATTTCTGAGGGGGGAAAAATGCAGACAGCTGATCCCAAGAATCAAGAAAGAGGGCTGGGAGTTTGGCCTAGCGGTAGAGTGCTTGCCTAGCATGCACGAAGACCGGGGTTCGATTCCTTGGTACCACATACATACAAAAAAGCTGGAAGTGGTGCTGAGGCTCAAGTGGTAGAGCTCTAGCCTTGAGAAAATCCAAGGACAGTGCTCAGGCCCTGAGCTCAAGCCCAGGACTGGCAAGGGAAAAAAAAAGAGGTAGTTCTGGAGAGATATACCTACCCAGTACAGGGATTCCTGGCTCTACATCTCACTGTAGCCCCTTAGTTCCCTACGAAAGTCCTGTGTACACTTCCTGATCCCTGAAATAAAGAGATCTGAGACAACAGCCTCTTATTTCCTTCAGGGAAGGTCTTTGGGAAAACAAGCAAACAATATATATTTATTGTATATATTTGAATTATATGGACATACACATCCAAAGGCCTGCCTACCTCACAGGAACCAGAAACTGGGAGGAGAAACCTGACATTCAGGTACAGGATATAATTTTTGTGCCACAGTAGTCACTTAAGAAATGACATGATATAAAAGCCAAGTATATTAGAAAGGGCCCTAGGTTGAGAGTTAAGGCGCCCGCACTTATTCACGGTGTATCCAGGATACAATTATAAGATGGGAAGGTTGGACCAGGATCAGTGTTCCTTTCACACCTTGTCCTCAGTAACTTGGCAGGCAATCTCTTCAGAGACTTCTTTGGCAAAGGTAGTAGGAAGATTGAACCACTAGGCCTATTAGTGGCTGTTGGGTGTTACATGTTTAAATAAAGGGTTTCTCTGTAAACCTGTGCAAGTATCCATTGATGGCACTTACTTCTGATACAATGAAATTTCAGTATTACATGACAAATAATGCCAGGAAAATATCAAGAAAAAATATCTTCTCTCATCCTATGCCTAAGTTTGTTATTAGAAATTCTTACCAAGAAATCTCTAGTAGTTGAGTATGACTAAGTGAGAAAGGGCACAAGAGGACAGAGGGCTCAGAAAGAGGTGCAAAAAAACAAAAAGCCTTGCCCCTCTGACAACTGAAGATTGAACAGATCCAAGACAAAGGGACACAATCTTGTCAGTGAGAACTTAACCTCATTGCTATTATAGAAACTAAAAATTTCAACTAGTCCATTCCTGCCACATAAAGGCAGGTTCCTTCCATTTCCTCACAGTATGATCTCTAGGGATGAAACTGAAAACTATAAACTGAAAAGTGAGTACAGAGTTAAAGAACTCTCATAAGTCTTTTTTTCTTCTTTTTTGCCAGTCCTGGGGCTTGAACTTAGGGCCTGAGCACTGTCTTTGGGCTTTCCTCAAAGCTAGAGCTCTACCACTTGCGGCTTTTTTTCCCCCTAAATATGTGGTACTGAGGTACCCCTGTCTTCATGCATGCTAGGCAAGCATGCCACCACTAGGCCAAACTGGCCCCATTAACAGTCTTTTTCTTAAAATATTTTTTCATCTCTCTATCCCTAGGAAAGGCTTTATCAAGCTTTCTTTCCTTTCCACCACTCAAAGGTAGCAACACAAATAGGGATATGTTGCTTGACACATCGCTACATCATCCAACTTTGAAAATAATTTTTTACCTTTTTACCAGCAACTAACAAAAATAAATTTTGGGTGGTTAGTCCCACACCCAAGTTCTAGAGAAAGCAGTCTAAGATAGAGCAGAGCAGATACTTGGAAAAATATACTGAAGCCATGGAAGGCACTCAGGCCACTAAATATCTTCTCTTGGGAACTTCAGAACAGTCTAACTTCCTAAAAGGAAAGAGGCCAGAGAAGCAATATGGTAATCAGAAAAAGAGCTCAGTCGATGGGGCCTGCAAGCCCTAAGACTAGATACAGGTCACCTGAATTCATTTACTTCACTTCAACTTTCCCTTTAGGAACTATTACTAGTTTAATGAGCTAGAAAAATTAGAAAGGTAATTTATTTAAGGTACCTACAACACATAGTAGGTATGAACTAAATGTTACTCAAGTGAAAATGGGTAAACTAGCAAGGAAAAAAAGAAGCGTGATTTATATCACAAGTAAACCTCAATCCGCAGATCAGAGCTGGAAAGAGGCTGACTTTAGAGAATCCATTGTGTTCACTGGAGAGCATCTGGATCTTGAGCACTTGTTTCTAAAACAAGTATAGGTCATATTACTGACATATACCACATAGGATTTGAGAAGGCTATTGTGGAGACTTTAAAGCTGACAGGCTTACATAAATATCTGTGCAATTGGCCTTGAATCTAGAGGAATGAAACACAAGAGAACAAGGTTCAACCTCAATCTGAGTAAATGCTTTTTCTCAATCCTTAATTTTTTCTTTCCTGTTCAGAATAAGGCATAAAAGTACAAGGGATATCAGCAATTATAAATTAACGTCCTACCTTGTTTTCTCATTGCAGAGTTGAGGAAACTAAGCTGCAAGAACAAACACCTTTCCCAAGGTTGTGCTAACAGAATAAGGTTCAGAGTCTGAGTTATCAAGCTCTCCCTTTTTTTTTTTTGTGGTCAGTCGTGGGGCTTGAACTCTGGGTCTGGGTGTTGTCCCTAAGCTCTTCAGCTCAAGGCTACCATTCTACCACTTGATCCACAGTGCCACTTCCAGTTTTCTGGTGGTTAAGTGGAGATAAGAGTCTCACGGACTTTATAATGCCCAGCCTGGTTTTAAACAGATCCTCAGATCTCAACCTCCTAAAGCAAACTAGGGTTACAAGCATGAGCCACTGGTGTCCAGCTAAGCTCTCCTTTTTCAAGTTAACACTAAAGACAAGGTTTCAGAATTTATTTTAATCACTGGTAATTAAATACAATCGAAGCCAGTTATTTTTTCAAAATGTATCAGCATCTTCACAAACATTACAAAGTAGGATTGAACTGATTTTACAAATAATGAAACTACAGCTCAGAGAAGATAATGTCAGAGCAAAGACTAGATCTTGATAATATGATGCTTTTTATTGATCTCCAATTAACCAATAAAAAGCTGGAAATAGGTATGTGGCTCAAATGGTAGAGCATCAACCTTGAGCAAAAAAGCCACGCAAGCTCAAACAGAAGGGAAAACTGCAACTAATTAGTATTGCAAAATACCAGTAATACCTTCAAGTGTTTTTTGTCTCTCATCCTGTGTACTTAA
>NC_143526.1:30413909-30418909 GCF_031878675.1 Megascapheus bottae | reverse complement strand
TGGGGGGAGGGAAATGGGGACCAAGACATGAGAAAGGGTATCAATGTATGTGAAGTAATGCACCTTCTATCTGGTTAATATAATGTAACCCTTCTATTAATAACAATAAAAATATATGAAAAAAAAAGAAAAAATTGTTTTGGGGAAAGTGGCTGGGAATGGGGTCAGTGGTTCTCTCTCTTAAACTGCTTCCTGTTCATGAGGGACAACATTTAGATGTTGGTCTGGGTAAAGTGTTTTGTTTTGTTTATGTAAGCCATGGGGCTTGACAGAGGCATGGGTGCTGTCTCTGAACTCTTCAGCTCAAGGCTCGCGCTCTACCACAGAGCCACAGCACCACTCCCAGCCTTTTCTGTGTATTTGGTACCAAGGAATTAGACCCAGGGCTTTGTGCATACTAGCACAAAGTTTAGCCACTAGGCCAAACTCTTAGGCTAGCTTTGAATTGCCATCCTCAGATCTCAGCCTCCTGGGTAGCCACGAGCGCCTGGCTTGGGTAAGGTTTTTTTTGTTTTATTGTGTGTGTGTGTATGTGGCCTGAGCACTGTCCTTGGACTTTTTCAAACCCAGGTCTTCGTGCATGCTAGGCAAGCACTCTACCGATAAGCCAAACTCCCAGCCCCCATTTTTTTTTTTTTAATCAGTTGTGGGGTTTGACCTCTGGGCCTAGGTGCTGTCCCTGAGCTCTTCAGCTTAAGGCTAGTGCTTTGAACCACAGCACTACTTCCGGTTTTCTGGTGGTTAACTGGAGATTAGAGTCTCACGGACCTTTGTGCCCAGGCTAGATCTGAACCATAATCCTCAGATCTCAGCCTCCTGGGTCTCTAGGATTACAGGTGTGAGCCATCAGTGCCTGGCTTCCAATGGGTTTTAAAGGACATTAAGGTTTTGTTGAACTAAGGAGAGGTCCTCTTTTATCTGTGTAGATAATTGGCTGTGTTAGATCTGATGTAGGGTTATAACTGTGCTTCCTAGGGCTGTGGTGCCATATGCAGGAGTAGTGTTAGGAGGACTAGGTCTGGGTCGACCTGTTTTAAGAGGTTACAGATGGAGTTTGTGAGAGCTAAAAGCTGAAATAGAAGAGGATCAGAATGCGGAGTGGGGTGTTGTGGGTCCAGGTCAGGAAGCCTTGGTTACAGGTTACAGGAGTTTAAGGAGTTGAGCCTGCTTATAGGGACTGAGATGATGGTGGGGATAATGACCAATTGTAGAATCTAGGGGGAAAGGTGAAGACTATAGCACAGTGAGCAATTGTACCACCTCTGATCCCCAAGTCCTGCTTTCCCCTTTTGCTGGGGAGGAGAGTTGGGTTCCAGAGTATGTCTCCCCCCATCCTGCCCAACTGGCCTTCTAGGGAAGATTCCCTGTCCTGACCAGGCTCCCCAAGAAGCAAAGTCTACACAGGACCAGTATAGGAGGAACCACACAGGAGTGGCCACTGTTTGGTCTTCCCAGTTTGAGGGTACGCATCCACATGCAGTGACATGTTGGTATCTCGAGTAATATCCATTGCATTGGGTCATCTCATCTATGCCTGAGGACACCCAACACGACTGGGAATAAGGGATTTACTTTGGGCTAGAGGAGGATAAACAGAGTCGGCAGAGCAGTGAACAAGATACTCAATATTCACCTGAATTTCTAGGCAGTTAAATAACTGGTTTAAGGTTATACAGCCAATAAAATTGAGTCTTGTTTTTGTATCAAGTGTCCCTTTCTGACCAAGGTGACTTTCAACAAATTTGACTTTTACAAAGTTATGAGGCAAATAAGACAGATGTTCCCTACTAAGTCATGTTGTCCCTTCTTCTGAAAAAGTCTAACATTTGCAATTCAGACCTAATCCTAACATGTATCTTCACTTACAAACCATATATAACTACCTTCTAACCCAGAGCTCAGCAAAAAGCTCTAGGTACAGAGCTTTACTGTAAGTATTCTAATCTTTGTTGGCTATAGTCATCTCTCTGCTACTGAACTTTGCCACTGTATTGTAAAAACAATCATAGATGAACCAATTCCTTGGGTGTGTGGCTGTCTGCCAATAAAACTACAAAAAGGCAGCAGACTACAGGGTGCTCCTGCCATGGTTCGCTGACATCTGTTCTGACAGACACATCTACTGTCTCCTACCTACTTCTATTTGATACTCCATCATATACAATTGCTATCACAAGCCAGTACCTCCTCAATGGATCTCTCTTGCCTACAGGATAGTTAAACTCTACACATTCCCTATCCTTTTGGAACATTGTAATCCAATCACAACAGATGGCACTTGGAAAGTTTGGCCAAGCCTTTCCCTAACCTGTACAAATGCCATTCTCTGTTCTGCCAAAACTCCCTGTGCCAAATGCCCAGTGCTAACCCTGTGACAAATCTCCCGCAGAAGTTAATCCTTCCTTAGTCTTCCGGACCAATCTCCTTCTAGAGTAAAGCTACACAGCACATTCACCATATGTTCATGTTACAGTAAGCTGTCTGTCATATGTCAACCTATCCCAATTTACTGGAAACTCTTAAAACATAGAACTTCAACTGATTCATCTATATATTTTTTTCAGTAGCTCATACAAAGCACTCAAACTTTCTATCTATTGAATATATTTCTTCTGCCTTATATAATTTGATTCGTACCTGTTAAGTGTTCTTTACCTACAAACACTTACAAGTCTAAGCTTCTGAGAAACAGGGTCTTCTGACTTAAACTTCTTTGGTCCTAACAGAATCCTGAGGTGCTGGGAGCCAGTGAGCACTCAGGCCTGTAATCCTAGGTATTCAGGAGGCTGAGATCTGAGGATCATAGTACAAAGCCAGCCCAGCAGGAAAGTCTGTAAAGCCACCCCCTTTTTTTTCTTTTAAAATTGTAATGTAGAGAAGAGTAACAGTTACATTCACCAGACAGAGGGTATATCACTTAAGTCTGTGAGATTCTTTTTTTTTTTTTTTTTGGCCAGTCCTGGGCTTGAGCTCAGGGCCTGAGCACTGTCCTTGGACTTTCTCAAGGCTAGAGCTCTACCCACTTGAGCCTCACCACCACTTTCGACTTTTTTCTATGTATGTGGTACCAAGGAATCGAACCCGGGTCCTCGTGCATGCTAGGCAAGCACTTTAACCACTAGGCCAAACTCCCGGCTATGTCTGTGAGATTCTTATCTCCAGTTAACCACCAGAAAACCAGGAGGAGTGGCACTGTGGCTCAAGTGGTAGAATGCTAACCTTGAGTTGAAGAGCTCAGGAACAGCATCCAAGCCCAGAGTTCAAAAGCCCCATGACTGACAAAAACAAAACAAAAACAGAATCCTGAGGTGATTCACAGACATCATCAGTGGATCCTTCAGTTGGCTCCACTAGTGGGAGCAACCCCTATCCTGACATTTACCTTGGGCAGTAATTAGTTAAATAGGGGCCAAAACATCTCACAAGGTAGCTCTAGGCTGTGTTACGTTAGAAGAGTTCTTCTAACTGAATATATGAGAAGGAAAGAGAATTTTAATTTTTACATTTTTTTTTAAATCACTGACCTCAAACTGCATCTTTAATGCTAGCCATAAACGAATCCTAGATCCCGCAGTAGCCTTATACCAGCAGTCTTCTAATTTCCTTAGTTTCCCAAGGCAGGAATTTTACTAAAGGAAAGGCTGCAGTACTATTTCAACAGAACAGAAAACCCAGAGATGTGGTAAGAATCATCAGGCTCATCACTTACGGGTAAAAAGGGGATCTCTTTGGGCCGGGAGTTTGGCCTAGTGGTTAAAGTGCTTGCCTAGCATGCATGAAGACCCGGGTTCGATTCCTTGGTACCACATACATAGAAAAAAAGCCAGATAGTGGTGCTGAGGCTCAAGTGTAGAGCTCTAGCCTTGAGAAAGTCCAAGGACAGTGCTCAGGCCCTGAGCTCAAGCCCAGGACTGGCAAAAAAAAGAAAAAGAAAAAGGGTGGGGGGGGGGGAGAATCTCTTCAAAGATGTAAGTACTAAATAAGCCAATAGACAGAGAGTGTATGTGTGTAATTACATACATATACATATACATGTATATACATGTGTGTATATATATGTATTATATATGTGCACACACACACACACACACACACACACATATATATATATGTACTGGCTTGGTGAGTCTGCAGGACCAAAGACTATGTTAATGCATCAAATAGACAAATATTTTTTCTTAAGCCCGGAACAGAACATTTCATCTCAGTTAAGTGAGCTTTTGTCACAGGCATGAAGCACTTAGCATATCTGCCATTCTAGGATTATGGCTGTCAAGCATTAATTAGAGTAATTAGAGTTAAAAATTTAATTCCATTTCAGAAGTATTTTGAACAGATTCCATTAATTTCTTTTTTAAAAAAGAACACAGGAAGGGTAGGCATGGATCAAATAAGATTTTACCATCAGAGAAGCCAACTCATTTTGCTCAGGCCAGAAGAACTTTCAAACCACTGCCAACAACTCACAGCACCTCTGCAGACTTGGCCAAGAGAATGAATGGGTGCTCTTCAGCTTTCCTCCCTTCTTACCCCACAGAATTCTAGAATTCTAGAAATAAGTCTCAAATGCCATCTGCTAATAAATCCACCTCTTCCTTCCCATTTGCTGCTCCCATATGGCTGCCATCTGATGGCTTCTACTATAGTCCAAAATCTGACAAAGGGCAAGGGCTTCATCTGATTTGCTACATGTTAGGAACTGCTACAATGCCCATCTCTTACTGAAAGTTCCTGGACACATATTGCATGTTTGTGCTAGTTCTCAGGGTCTAGGGTTTTAACTGTTCCTTTAAAAGAGTTTCTTTTACATTCTTTGATGGAGATGTACAAAATAAACTGTATTTGTATTCATATCTGTCTGGTTAAGTAGACTGTGAGGTAAGTTAAGAATCCTTAGCACTAGCACAATCCTAACAAATAGAAACATTCATCAAATATTAGAAGAATTACCAACTTCAGGGAAACTGTTATACCTTCAGGTTCTTCAATGACTAGAAATA